>NC_082341.1:30149339-30453218 GCF_027477595.1 Haemorhous mexicanus | reverse complement strand
CCTTTTATTTTCCCAAAGATAGGGCAGCTAGGCATTGCTGTTTACCAAGGGAAAATAGTAAAAAAAAAAATATAATGGAGGTTTTTATACCCATCTTTGCATCTTTTAGCTGCCCCTGTCTTCATTTGATAACTCAGCCTTTAACAAACACCAAACAGGCATTTCAGCAAACATACGTAAAACTTTGAAACTAATGCAAAAATGTTGTGTATTAATTTTGTTTTTCCAATACATACATACCAGGACTATAAAAAAGTTCACTATGGATATGTGTGTGGATGTGGATGTGTGTTACTCCACTCTCCTGCCTTGAGATCAGTCAGGGGCTGGTCTCTCAAATCTGGCCCTCTGTGTCTGGCAGCGGTCTAATGTATTTTTTCCCTTGTCTTGAGTGATCCAATGGAGGAATTAATATATCTGTTTGGAAGTAGGATATAATTTAAAAAATAATCTGAAAGCTAAAACAATTTTTTTTGGTTTAGCAAAATTCCTCCAAACTGTTGTTTGAATAATTCTAGAGCACAAGTATCTATGGCTAGAAAGACAAAATACAGTCTGGAAAAGCAAGTCCTCCTGGCTGTGTCTGCAGCAGTAAACTAAGCAGTGCCAGGAAACATTCCCAGGCAGAGTAAAACAATCATCTGTACTATTAAATTGCTAAAGTGGTCCTTCATACTGTTTTGGCTGAGCAGCAGCTAGTACTCTCCCAAACAACTCCCAGACATGGTTTGGTCACTGGCATGGGCCAGGAAGCATTCCTGGTACTATGAACATGGGTCTTTCCATGCCAGTTGGCTGCAGGGGTAGAGAAAAGTCTCAGACACATTTTATTTTGTAGCAGATGAACTGCTTGTGTACCCCATTCAAGCATTGTTATGATTTTGCCAAGTTGTATTTTAAAAATAATTTGGGGTCAGCATGAGTAATATGTGCAGGTATATATATAGGCAATATATTTAGCTTAGATTAGTCAACCTAAATTAATCTATGAAGTGCAGCAAGCATGGTGTTAGCCTTAGTCTGTATGAATTTCATCATCCTGTGCCAAGTTAATTTTGAACACTCAGCCAGCCATCTCTCTATTGCCAAAGACCTGAGCTGTGTGAGAGGACTTAATCCATGCTAAAGGATTTAGGAACCACCCTGCTATAGATAACAAGGGTCATAGAGGTACAAGTTGTTAATTTTCATTAGGGTTTCTTGTTAGATCTTGAAAATAGGGAGGGCCCCCTAAACAAGCCCATGCCCAAGAATACATACAGTGCAAGGGAAAAAAAAAAACTGAGCTACCTCTGACTGACCTGGTTTTGATCCTAAAACTCCTTATCAGACAAAGAGTGGAACTGCAACCCTCCTGTGGGACTACTGTTTCAGTTAGAGAGAAAGAAAGTTCCCCATTAACTGCAGAGGATTTCCTAAGTGGATGCTGCAGGTTGCTCTTCTTAACCTGTCCTTTAGACTTGGTGTATGAGGTAATGCATGTGGCAAAACCTGACCAGTGATCTCCCCACTCTTGACAAAAACCATGGAAAATTATACTGAGAAATTATATTAAGAAATTGTAGTGTCCATGAGGGGGCATTCAGAATTCAGCAGAAGTGACAGTGCAGGTGCCCATGATCCTTTCACTATGTGTTCTTGGTGTGGTACATTCCAGAAAGCAGCTTGATGGTGGCTTTTTATATCTTGGATAATGCAATACCCACTCCTTTAGTGACACAAGTTATCTATTCAGATGAATGGTTTTCTAAAGAAACAGAGCACCAATTAAGTGCATCACTGTAGCCTTTCTTATTTTGGAAAGTGAGCAGTTTTAATCACTGGTCTGATGTCAGGCACATGCTAGATGATTTAGTGAAACAAAGGACAGATTGCATCACCAAATATAATTCTCTCTCTAGCTACATAAGAGGATCTAGATAAACCATAAGGATAAGGATCTATGCACCAGCTTCCCACTGAGACTCCTTAATTTTATCATCAGGGTTTACATTTTGACAACTCATTTCACATTCCAGCCTCATTTCAAAGCACACAGTTAGGGTCAATATTAGCTGAATGTAGTTCAATATGAAGTGACTTTTTTCCTCTCTCCCTCCTCATTTGATTATACAAGACCTAATAAGCTGGGCTTTAGATTTTGAAATTTTAGAATTGCAAGAGAAAACTTTAAATCTTCCAGGAAACTCTTACACTGCACACATCTCAAACTAACACATACCACTTTTTAATTTTACACCTTTTACAGAGCCACACAATTTACTGTTCAGCAACAGCTGTGTGTTAGTGAAGAAAACAGTACATAGTAGCACACTACGTTTTACTTCTTTTCCCTCTTTTGTCTTTTCTTTGTAATACAGAGTCCTGAGTCAAGAAGGTAACTAGGCTTTATTTTAGCAAAGCATGCTCAGCTGCATGTTTAACTTAATCTTGAAGTATGTGATTCCCCAGTGAAACCACTCAGGTGATAGGTGGCCTTAAGGGCCTTGCTGAAAGTCTTCTTGAGCACCAAAAATATTATCTAAGCTAAAAAAAAAAAAAAAAAAAAAATTAGCCTGTTAGAGTGCTGCCATCTAGTTAGATGTTTGTATACAACAAATCCATTTACAGTGCTTGCAATATCTCACTGATCAGGACACTGAGCTACCTACAGAAAATGTCTGGGGACAGTCACTAATAGCCATTCAAAGGGATCAATTGAACCAGTTCCTTTGGCTTTGTGAAAACATCAGGATATAAAGAAAAGCAAGTAAACAGAACATGAGAGCCATGGCAATTTTGGGACCCTGCAGATCACTAGCAAATTTTTGCTGAACTTTGTTAACTTGTGTTGCAGTGCAGTAAACACCTGCAATTGTCACAGGCTTCTGAAGGTGACAGTGCTTCACAACTCACAGGAAGCAGGGACTGGTAAGAAAAAAACTACTTTTAACTAACCCAAATCATATATGATCCTCACTGACCATATTTGATTGAAGCATGGTTTAATATGCAATCTTTTGAGGGAAATTGCAGCAGAAAAAAATGAAAAAATTGCTGTTGCCTATAAGATTGTTACTGAATGTCTTGGGGCTTCAACAATTCTCTTATTACAGAAGTAAGACAGGTTTAGGAGTTAATAAATTTGCTATTTACTTTAGCAAGTCGGGTATCTATTTTAATTTTTAATTACCTCACACTTGTTTAGCAACCCAGTTTCTTGCAGCCTTGACCAGATGCTTTGGATTCTTCCAGCGTGTTCGGGGTGGTTGGCATAGTTCCCACACATGCACTGGTGCTTCAGCATCAGACTGTCATACACAACACCTTCAGCACAAAGACAGCACAATCAGAAACAAGTGAAACAAATGCAAGTTATACTGTTCCCTGTCATGCATGCTTTAGCAAAACTGGATTTCATTTGACAATTACAGCAAGATGAAAATCCCACTGAATCATTTAGGTTGGAAAAGACCTCAAAGATCATTGGGTCCAATCTTTAACCTATCTCCACATTGTCAACTAGACCAGACCACTGAGTACCATGAACAGTTGTTTCTTGAAGATCTCCACCACCTCCCTGGGAAGCCCATTCCCATGCCTGACAACGTTCCTGGGAAGAAATTCTTCCTGATGTCCAACCTGAACCATCCCTGACACAGCCTGAGGCCATGTCCTCACGTCCTGCTGCTGTTTGTCTGGGAGAAGAGACCAATCCCCACCTGGCCACAGCCTCCTTTCAGGCATTTGTAGAGAGCAGTAAGGTCTCCCCTGAGCCTCCTTTTCTCCAGGTTAAACACCCACAGCTCACTCAGATGTTCCTTACAGGAGTCACTTTCTAGACCCTTCACCAGCTTTGTTGCCCTTCTCTGGATCTGAATTTCTTTTTCCTTTGTGAGACTCTGAATTTTGATTTATGGAGTGAATCTTGTGACACCAATAAAGCAAAGATTATTTCTCAAGAAATTATATTAATAAATGCAATTAACTGTAAAGAAGAAGGGGAATTGGATGATGTCTTTTGAAATATTTTATGCCTAGAAAAAAAGTCTTCTTACTGAATCACTTGTCTTCTGTGTGGGTAAAGTTAGTTAAATCTGTTAACCTATATACAACAAGAAAATGTTATGCATAGAAGTGTAAAGAATATAATTTAGAGAAACCTTTAAAAAGAAATTACAAAATGGCAATGGCACTCTGAAGTTTTACGGCTTAACTAATACTCTATCAATTCCAGATCTCAAAGCATATCAAATGAATGTCTCAGAGAGTGGCAGCCAGAGTCCTTTTTCATTAAAAAGAAAATTTCAACCCACTACTCAATTAGGATCAAATCCTGTTGTTTTACTGCAAGTGCAAGGTACCTTTTGAATTTTTATGGTCATTTATGCAAGGACAGAAAAGCTTTATACAAAAAAAAGTGCTATCAATATCACATTGCTCTGTAGCTGTGTATGGGGAGCAAAAGAGAAATTTCAGTGAGTAGGCTCAAGCTAAATTCAATTTTCAAGGCTTTCAAACCAAATATGAAACACTGAAAAATGATTTTCTGTATTTACTTGTTCTTTGCATTTCTCCTAGACATGTCTGGAATAAAAATTATTTTCCTTACCCCTATGTGGGCCATTTTCATTTGGGAAATACTTGGCTTTTTTCTTTCCCTTACAGTTGAAAGAGACTCAAATTAACTATTTCTCCAAGCCGCAATACTTGGCATTCAAAACATCCTATGTGCCACCATTACTGGGGATGCCAACACAGTTCTGGGAAAATTGTATTCGCCTGCTACTACAAAATTAAAGTCCAGATTCAACAAAATTCTCAACACCACCTTTATTTAACAAATTTCTCTAATGGGTATTGAACATCAGTAAAGTCTTTAAAAGCTCTTCTGAACGAGAGCCTGTGTACATCGTGGGTGATTCAAAGATTCTGAGATAATTCAGCTAGAAGCCAGCCAGAAGTTATGCTGTTCTAGAAATATTTATGCTGCCATATTTCTTAGCTCATGCACTTTAGAACTGATTCTTTGGGATCTTGGTATTTCAGCCAAAATGAGAATACACTTATGTTAAGCATAAGGAGAATGCAAATATAATACCTAACTGCAGTATGACTAAGTTTATGCTAAATGATTATCTAGCAAACATAATAGTTCATTAGCAATGAATTTTTTATTTACTTTCATGTTCTGTTTTCTTTTAAAGAAAGAAAGAACCAGTGAAAACCTGGAGCAAATAAGCTAATGCAGCTTAAAATATCTGCTGGCACTGTCAAAGCAGTTAATAATTTCCTTTCTCTGCAGTTCCTCACTGCTCTATCATCAGGCCTTGTAAGTTACTTGGAAGTATGCACACAAAAAAGTGCATGCTCACATACCTCACTTTCCTTTTCTTGGCACTCACAGTTTTAATTTCTGCAGGCTGTTGGCTACTCAGCTTGTCCAGTTTGGCAGTGGCCATTATACCAACAGATAAGAAAACATTTCTTCCCATCCCCCTGACCCACAGGGAAGCCATTTATGTGCTAACTGTACAGGCATCAGGACTTTCAGAAGCTTTCAGGGAGGACAGGCTGTTATATCAAATAGATTTGAATAGAAATGCTTGTCAAACATTAAGAAAAATTAGCTCAAAGTTGAAAGTTACTTCTACCTGCCATTCTTTCAATTAATTTTTTATTTTTCTTACTTGAATAATCCAAATAGCAAGTAATGGAAATGACACTAATAAATAAAAACCATATTACTATGTTTTTGTTATACAGACCAAGTGTAATAATGACACTTCTTTATTTCCTGTGTCAGGGTTGCAAACAACACTGAAGCTGTGTATTCAGGATGCCTCCTCTGATTGACATAAACTTCTTTTCTTAGCACTTTTCCAGAAATAGAATATAACTAAAAGTGTAATTTTATTGTATGTGAGTTATTTTGTCTGAATCAAAAATCAATTTAATAAGGTCAGGTCAGTACTGCATGGCAGAAGCATCTGCTCCAAACTTTTAAATACCAAGATATTCATACCACTGAGTGTAAAATTTGTTTCTAGGAGGATTAATTGACTTAAGAAAAGACTGAAATATATGTTTTCATTTATTGCAAGCATTTAAATTGATTTAGGATGTGCAAGTGATTCAGATGTGTGGCTGCTGGTCATACAGCACATGTGCTTGGTACAATACCAGAATGCAGAAGTAGAGCTTACTGCTAAAAATAGCCTGTAGGATTTCCCTAACAGGATTCAGCCAATAATCTCCCCACCCCCACATTTAAAAAAAAAAAAAAAAAGCCAAACCAAAAAAAAACAAGAAAGAAGAGAGGGAGACAACTGTTTTCAATTGCAGACTGCTGTGAAATATTAATAAAAGATGGTTATTCTGTCTCTCCAGAACAAATGCCTACAGCCAGATTCTGCTCTCGGATTCCTTGTGTAAATCTGAGCAGCTCCACTGAGACTGGTGGATTTATTCTGGATTTACACCAATATTACTGAGGTCAGAATGTGGCCCTGAAGACAGATGGGAATAGTGCCACCACTGAACCATATAATGATAGGGGACACAGGACAAAAGAGACTGAATTGGCTTTAAGTCAGTAAAAACCAAGATTTTCCTGGTGGGGACTCCCTAACACTCATTCATTTCCAAAAATGCTTTATCCAGGTCAGTTTCTTTTAATAATATTTTAAACAGAGGGGAGAACAAGAGACCTAAAAAATCATTGGCTAACAGCATGCTTTGAAGAAGATTGATTGCCCTGGAGAATAGCAGTACCAATAAGAAAACCCAAGGGAAGAATATCTAATAAATTATTCCAACAAAAAATCTGAACTAAATAATGTCAAGTATTCTGTAAACTGCCTAAATGAAAATTAAGTGGACATTATTTTTTTTCCACCTTTAACTCATTATCTTGGGCATATACTGTGTATATGTTGCTTAACTCTCACAACAATCACTGTTCTCATTCCCTTCAGATATTTGGCTAAAAGCATTTTTCTCATGACACACAAAAATTTAGGCTGAATTTGATGCCCCTGTAATAATCAGCTACAACTGTTTTCCTCCTAGCTTTTTTTTTTCTTCCAAGAATATATTGTCTTTAAATAGGAAAAATAACCCCAACAGTAAATAACAACTCAAGGCAGGGACATGTTATTAGATTGATTTCTAGAGTCTGAATTTGCCCTTGCTTTATGGTGGACCAGAATTTTCTCCCTTTCCACACATCCATTCATTCCTTTCATGCTTTTACAGTAGTGTTGCAACTGCTGTAGACAATGGCTGGTTATGTGCTCTCTTAACAGAGAAAATCATAGAACCATAGGATAGCTCAGCTGGCCAGGGACCTCCAGAGGTTTGTAGCCCAACTCTGCTCAGAACAGGTCAGCACTGTGATCAGACCACATTCCTCAGGACTTTCATCCTAAAGGATTTTCTAAAAGCCATATAAGAATAAATAAAAACTGGGTCTGAGTTTCTTTCAAGGAATAAGGAATAAATGCTAGGGGACCATCCAAAACCAGGAAATAGTATGCACAGATAAATTCATTCTATACCATAACATCCCATATGTTAATAATACACACAGATTGTTTTGTTGGTTTGTTGTTGTGTTTTTTTTTTTTCACAGAAACTGTATTAAAACTGTTGATGTTGCAAAGTTTCTCTTCATTGACACTCCAAAGGTATCAATCTCATAAAACAAAAATAGCTCTATTTTTGATGTATTTAAAAGCTGGAGGGATAAAGGCTACATGTGCTATTCTGTAAGCTTAGACACATGTCAGGGAAAGAGATTTCTTTAAGCAGAAAGCAAAGGCTTAACTGTGAATGCAGAGCTCTGTGCTTTGCAAGACCTGGTCAATCAGCCAGGGGTACTGGCTATTAGCATAGATACAGCTTGCAAGCAGGTACAGCGCCACACTGTCCTCTAGATAGCCAGTATCTAGAGGATATAAAAACACTGAGGGTACTGAGCAGAGGTGGAGAAAAAGAAGCAAAAAGTTGTAGGGCAGATGAAAATAGAAGGATTTAATTTTTTTTCAGTAATAGGTAGAGATTATTACCTTGAATGACAGTGAAGGGGGGAAAAAAGATTCAGTAAAACAAGAATCAGGAATTCAAAAAAAAGGTGTTTCATATTTTGAAAAAGGAACTCAGCGGACTGATAATTTCAGTTGCAATAAGTTGGCCTTCCTTCCGCCACTTCCGCCACTTCCTTCCACCACTTCCTTCCTGGCTTCTTTCCGCCACTTCCTTCCTTCCTTCCTTCCTTCCTTCCTTCCTTCCTTCCTTCCTTCCTTCCTTCCTTCCTTCCTTCCGCCACTTCCTTCCGCCACTTCCTTCCGCCACTTCCTTCCTTCCGCCACTTCCTTCTTTCCGCCACTTCCTTCCTTCCTTCCTTCCTTCCTTCCTTCCTTCCTTCCTTCCTTCCTTCCTTCCTTCCTTCCTTCCTTCCTTCCTTCCTTCCTTCCTTCCTTCCTTCCTTCTTTCCTTCCTTCCTTCCTTCCTTCCTTCCTTCCTTCCTTCCTTCCGCCACTTCCTTCCGCCACTTCCTTCCGCCACTTCCTTCCGCCACTTCCTTCCTTCCGCCTCTTCCTTCCTTCCTTCCGCCACTTCCTTCCCTTTCCACTGGTGTTCATGTAACAATTACTAAAAGGGTAAATTTTAACTCTCTGCCTAATCTGACTGTCTGCATTTCCATTGTTGAACCTATAAGGTTTCTTTGTGTCACATCTCAAGCCCTTTATGCCAGGGATGTACACAATTTCATTCCTTCTCTTATTTTTCCATCTCAACTTCACACTTTCTTTCTTGATTAGTTCCACTAATGCCACAAGTCCACAGATCTGTGTAACCCCCTTGACCCTACTCCCCTCACTGGGGATTATAAAAGGAGGTGTCAGTAAACCTTAGCAATCAGGCTGAAGCAGCATTTTTTTGAAAGGCACTGCAGATTTTTATTTTGGGGTTTTTTTTTGAAACTGCAGATTTTTGAATGGGACAGTGAAGCCTACACACAGTGAGCTCACTTTTGGTGTGCTCTGAAAATCTTAGAACGAGTTTACAATGTTTTGGGGACTCTATGAATACAACTAGAAATACAGTGATCTGGTTTAGGAATCCTGTCTATAAGTGGCTATTCTTTTTGGAGAAACTCATGGAAAGTGAATTAGTATGTTTGTTTCTGTACAACCCAAATGTTTGCTACCCAACAGTAATAATACATTATTGCTTGTGCCAAGGTCACATTCTGATCAGAAAGATGGGAGCACGCTGTCTCACACAGTGCCCATTGAGGACTCCATCCTTAATAAACTCATGGTCATAGCCTGACAAAAATGCAAACTTGCAGAGAATGGGAAGTTCTGCCAGCTGAAGGAAATATAATTCTGGCATAAACCTTAATAAACAGTAATTGCAAGTATTTCTTTCCTCCTCTTTCATTTTTCTTTGTGCACAAAGTGAATCTTCACTTCTGACCATGCTCTAACATGATACTGACATTCAGGCTTTTAAAAAGATGGACCCTCATGCAAGGTTAGATTACCCACCATAAGAAATGAGGTTTCTGTGGTCATTTTCCTTCCTTTGACTGAAGATTTTTGAGGTTCTAATCACTTTTCTTTGGACAGCCCATGCTTCCTGAGTGACTGGAATGCCCAGGAACTAAGCATAAAACCTGCCTCTGTGGAATCCATACAACTGTTGTTTGACACACAAGCTGTAGCCATCAGCACTTAGTCATGCCTACAGCTCTGCTCTTTCTGTAGAGAAAGAGACCTTGAAGCAAAGACTGATTTGTCAGATGAAGACATTGAGAATTACATCACAGTTTTCCTCCTTGCTGGTGGTCTTTCTTCAACTTATTGGTGGTCTCTTTACAAAACAGGCAACGAGAACACAAAGAAAAGAACCAGAGAATAGAGAAATGAAACAAAAAGATATAAATGACTTAAAGGTACCAAAAATGCACCTGTTTCTGTATTGCTAGAGCTAGTCAATGATAATAATTTATGACTGTGTGAATATTAACCCTGTGATTTATCAGCTGCACTGGCTGAGTTGATGCCAGTATAGCATCATAAAACAGAGGAGCAATAGGGCTAAAACTGAACACATTGCTGCAGGAGGCATTTGAGGTATTTAAGTCTGTTGATCCCACATGAACAAATGCATTTGCCCTGCCTATTAAAAGCAGTCTTTAGGGAACCCTACCAGTTGTGTAGATATGCTGGCTGGGCTGGTCCATGTCTGGGTGAGGTAATGTGGAGTCAGTGGGGGAAGATGGGGTCCTGGAAAGTGGCCGATGTTTATCTGATCCTGCCATGCCAACTGTAGCCATCTGAGCCTGGTAGATTTGCAACTGGTGGACATGCCGATGTGCCAGGAACTCCTGTTTCCAAGAAAACAGCACAGTAGAGAGAAATGTGAGATGGGATCAAGTAAAACACTGAGGGAAACATGTCAACAAATTAAGTTCATTAGGTCAGGGCTGTAATAAACAGTGGGGACCCCCACCCCCCAACTTGTACCTAAGACTCGCTCAATAAATCCATTCAACAGATGTTTTCATGCTGACAGTGTGGGCTACTGACTTTGCTGGAGAGTAGGTGATGGCAGGCAACCTGTCAGTTCTCCCTGACAGGAAAAACAGCTTCACACGCAAAGGCTTATAAAAGACAAAGTTTTTCTAATATATTGAATACATAATGTTAGAACATGCATTTTATGATCATACACAAATAGAATTTAAATTTTCCCACAGCACTGTCTGTGTAATTCTTTGAGCAAGAGATTTTCTGATATATCTTTCACTGTTCATACATATTGATAATTCATTAATTGAGTTAGCTTTTCTGATAATCATTAGAGTACAGAAGACAAAAGGATTTGTTCCCTATTGGAATGTTCTTCAAGCTAGTAAAGGTGCACCAGTGGATTGTGGCAGTCTTCACCAAACATTGTTACTGAAACATATTTCCTAAAGAAGTCTTGGAAATTCAGCTGTCAGTGAGGGCAGATTGATGCTGTCTCTGTTAGGACTTTTCTCAGTGCTGGTTGACTCTGAGCTCTGAGGATTCAGAGCTGCCTTTCTTTTACTTCCAGACCTGAACTTCAGTTTTGCAATATCTACACTTCTTTTTCAGTGAAGTTGCAAGTTTGCCATTCAGTCAATACCTAAAAAACAATCATTCCAGGTCTCTTATCTAAAAAAGTCAATTTAAGTGGGCTTTTTTTTTGTTTGTTTGTGGGTTTTGGTTTTGTTTGTTTGTTGGGTTGGTTTGTTTGCTTTGATGTTTTTGTTTTGGTTTAATTTTTTTTCTGGGTTGTTTGTTTTGTGGGTTTGGGGTTTTTTTACAGTGTCTTGAAGTAGAGGGAAAAAAAGTCTGGAACATCACATAACATAGATAACTTTGGATGATGTTCCTGACTTTGTTTCTAAAATTATTTTGTGTTTGAGTCATTGTAGTCAATAGAAACAATATTTTTCATGCAGACAAAAAAATTGAGAATTTTTTTTTAAAGATTAATCAACCTGTGTGAGCATCACCTGAACTAGACATCTACTTCAGCACTTTGTTGTAAAACAAGAATACAGCCTATTCTTTCTCTCCTCCATTTACAGGTTAAAGAGTGTATATCATTCTCCCCTCCTCAAATGAAACCAGGCACATACTATGGTTGACACATGTTTATCAACCTAATCTGTTCAGGAAAGGAGAAGAAATGTGTGGAAGGTTCCATGGACATTGCATGACACCTGCTTTAATTTCTGAAGACACAGAAAACATTTGCCTGTGAAAATCTTTTAAAAATTCTTTAAAGTAGTTTGTTTCACAAGGCTTACACCGAGGCTTACCTCCTCTCATGGCATGCAGTTCCTTTAACTGTAATATTACAAACTGTAGACATCAGCAAAGTTTAGTCTTGTTCAGATTTTAGTCAAAGTTTTAGGCTAACTTCCTGATTGGGTTTTCTTTTAGAGACAACAGGCACTCATGAAATACATATATTTTTTCCAGCTACCTACATATTTGTGCTGTGAGCGTTTCCGATACTCTGAGTCACAGACAAGTGGATTAATGCAATGAGTAATGTGGATAATCAACACACTTATCTGGCTCCCCAAATGCCCACCTGGCCTCTGGAAGGGATTAAAGGAACACAATGAATTCATCTTCAGGTTTTATGTGTTACAGCCCTGCAAACACATGTCCGTCTCTGCAGCAATATGACAAAAGCAGTGTTTGCACATCTGCAGGGCTAGTGATTTCTGTGAATATATTTGGAGCATTTCTTAGGTAACCTGAGCCCTGTCTGCCCGGCATGGAGCCTGCTAGTTCCAGGTGCCTGAGATTAGTTTATTAGTAGAGGCAAGCAATTAGGGCCTCTGCTGGAGCTAGCAGAGGGCCATCCATCCCCTTCCACAGAAACAAGCTCAGGCCCTCGGTAATTATTTTGAGGAGGAATTTTAGAATCAGTATCTAAAGAGAAGATGAGCCTTTTGGGAGCATGGGAGGTAAATATTTGTTGTTTTCCTGGTATTACTGTAAGGTTTGTTTAGCAGGGCTTTGGATTAATTTGGGTTGGTGTGAATATTCCTCTCATTAAGATGTGTGATTAACATTTTGTAAATTCTAAGGATTTTAATGAGATTTGTTTACTTATTTCTACTGGCTGTGAGGCCTGATAAATCACAAGTACATTTTGTTGGATTATTAGATGGTCTGTGTTGGAGAATAAAGCATAGGTGAGTTGTCTATATATTAACAGTCCTTTGAATGGTTACGTTTTGTGCAGAGAAAAAAAACAAGTGGGATTCACTCATAAAAGCTTTTTTTGCCTCTTAACAGTCTGTTTTTTAATTTAATGTATTAATATTTAGTTTAGTCACAGCTAAATAAATCCAAAGATTTGTATGTCTGTAGCATAATCCTGCATGTGTATGGGCATATTCACATCTCTCTCCAGGGTTTATACTTTGGCTTTTTATCATTGTGGTAGAGAACTTTTTTCCCTCTTAGGGACAGCAAATTTTACATTTCTTAATAATATCATCACTACTCTCATATATTTGTGGCCAGATTTATATCCCTCTGTCGTTGTACTTTTGATGCATTCTGCTGAAGTATGAAGCGTGTGCTAATGTCTATAAACTTGTAAAAGTTTTGCCATGTTTTGCCTGTCCTGACTTCCTCTCCCAAAAGACCTTAAGCACTACTAACCTTACAAAGCCTTTCCTCTAAAAGTGTTTTTGGTGGTCTGCTTGCTAATTTCCACATTATTTTCAGAAAATTACCCAAAGGATGGGTAATTTCCTGATAGGGAAAGCTACATGCAAATGACTCAGAAAGTTTTGCCCTAGGTAAGGATAAAAACAAGACCTGCTGCCTTTCAGACCTTCCTCTCTCTCTCCTTGTTTTGAAGGATACCTCTGATGCCTGCTCTGATGCCTTTTCTCACCCCATGGCTTCTGTTGGAGTGACACCTGTCCAGACCCCTGTAGCAATATGGGAACAGAACAACTTCAGATCCTGCCACTCTTCTCCTATACCACCCTCCTAGGCTTTCGACCTTCCCAGTGCAGTTGTAGCTGAATGCATCCCAGGGGTGTCCCAGCCAGCCAGTGACTGCATCCAGCAAAAAGACCTCAGCTTGCAGTCGAGCTCACTTCTGCTTTAAGGTCCCTGTGAAGGCAGTCTTTGTCCAAACTAACATAGCATCATCCAAAATCTGACTGAATCAGAAATTCTGGTCACCCAGAAACTTCTCCTTCGACCCAGGTGTAGGAAGTTAACAGTCCTTGAGAAATATCATACAATATAGGTTTGACCTTGATTATCCTCAGAAGTGACAGAAAAAAACACAGAAAGCAATGAATGCCTGTACAAATAGTTTTGTTCCTTGGGACCAAAAAGTGTGAGTAAGTGGAATTTTTAGCAATTTTCACACAGGAGTTTTGTGAAGTACTGTTTTGCCTACTGTCCTCAAACAGAACCATAACTAGGTGCCTTCAGAAACCAAGCAAAAATAGGTTCTGAGGTCTTCCAAAAAAAAAAAAGTGTGTGAACAAATGTGAAAGTGTAGGAAAGATGTCTCTCTGTCAATATATACAATCTAATATAGAAATTAGTCTGAGATATCCTTGAAAATGAATGTGTTGAGACATCTTTTTAGCTGTTCTGTCACTTGGAGAAAACACATCACCAAGAAGCCCTACCACTTTCTATTTTTGACAAAACCACATGTGCTGCCACCAACTTCCATGGTCATAACTTTCAAAAAACCCCAGTATGACCATCTGAAATATAGTCAACCACAAACTCAGAATCAGCATTTTTATGAAAAGTAAGTAAATTACAAGTATGGTTACAGACACATAAATTGAATAGGTAGAAATGGATTTAAGCAAGCAAAAGCATAGATGGGAAAAAACAGGACAGTTAGCCTTGAGGCATCCGGATATATTAGGTCACATATTATCAGGATGTTTATAGAATTTGGATTTCTCTTGCTGTAATCCGAGGAGGACAGTGTTGACAAGAAAATGGGTAAACAGAAATGAAGTCTTATCAACGGAATCTTAGGTGCAGATACAGAGCAGTGGGATGGAAGCTATAACCCAAAACTGCCTGGAGTCCCAGGCAGAGATTTGCCTTGGGCAGCAAGCTGCTTCTCACAGCAAAGTAAGCCCACACCCTGTGCCTTCCCCTTGCCTTCTGAAGGACTGTGGAATGGCTTATTCCAGCTGCTGCCAAGGTAGATCTTAATACTTAGACTGGTCCTACTGCAGTGACAGCCTAGGGAATGGTTAGCACCCTCAACCAGTTTTGTTTTCCCCCTCTGTTCCTGGAGCTGCAGAACTGCTGCTATAGAAATCCCTGCCCTGTCCTACCATCCTTCCCTTCTAGCACAGGAGTGCTTTTGGGGTGACAAAAAATGTTATAAAAATTACAACACTTTAAGGCCATGAAATAGGGGAAGAGCAAAGACTCTTAATGGGATAACAAGTGCTCCTTTATCGAGGCACATAGGAGAAGATGCATTTTGGACATGGGATTGCACGGCTACATGTGCAAGTCCAGGCTGGAGTCACAGCATGTAGGATGTAACAGCAGGGTCAGGACCCTTCCTTTTACCTCTGCTGTTGCATGAGGAAGTGGATGGGCTGCTGACATGTGCTTTTAAAGGGAGAGAGGTTAAAAATTACCTCTCTTGGACGGAAAGTTTCCAGAAGGCGGACCATCTAAACGTGACCTGTGTTGGTCCCATGTAAGTGAGAAATCAAGGTGGTCACAGGGTTTGAGAAGTTTTCAGCTCTCTTTGTTAAGAAACATGAACCAAGCAGTCATTATGTTGAAGCCTGGCTTGATTAAGAAGAAAGGAATTATGGGAGTGACAGAAAAGGTTGCCCTAAACTCAGAGCACTTTTACTGGAGGGAAATTCCAGGAGTCCAAGTGAGCTGCTGGATTCACTCCTGGTTCCTGCTCCTGTGAGACCTGCCTTCTCTGCTCCCGACATTGGCAGGTACTTGACTTCTGTCACTCCTGCTAAAGTGCTGACTGCAGTGTGCACAGCACTCATCCAAAGAAAATGCAGCACCTCCTCAAAGGCTTCACTCCTGGCTGAATCTTTTCCTCTCTTTCTGACTCTCCCAGATACTTAATACAAATGTATAAATAACTGGGGGTACAATAAAGGGGAAAAATGGACCACCTGAATATCTTGTGGGGTGTTTTTTTGTTCTTTAAGGAAATCTCTGAAGAGGTTTCTCGTTACTTTATTGCTTTTACTGAAAAAACATGACTTTCTAGAAGTCACTTGATGCTTTTCAAAAAAAGAATGCAGGGAAGAATTAATGCAAAAGGAAAATAAAATTGTTCATATCTTGCCTGAGCTTTCAGTATTAACAAGTATTTTCTTCTTTTACTTTGATATGAAGATTAAATAGGTTCTGGAATAACATTTAATGATTACAACCACCTAATCCTACTAGCCTTCTGAAATCAATAAGTTGATATGTTGGTGAAAACTAATTAATGATAACATCACCTGTCCCACATGTTTCATTGCTCTGGGAAAGGTCACCCAACTCTCTTCAACAGTATTGGCAAACCAGTTTGGTATTAATTTATGCAGATCATTTCAACCACTTCCATTTTTCTGCTCTTCATCAGAGCTACTTTTCTTAGCAGACTTGTGTGATTTATTTTTAAGTGAATCATTACTTTGGCCTTCACACAGAAAAATAATATTCTCCAGGCAAAATTCATTAGCAGTCCTGCTGTAGATCTGTGTTTTCTGCATATTTCCACAGATTCTGCTTTGGTTTTATAGACAATTCTTTTAAGTTCAGATTTTATTGTAGAATTAATGAAAATTACTTGGATCTGACATATAAAGAGAAAATCTTGGAAAAGCTTGCTCTTCAGTATAGAGTCAAGACACACTAACAAATCAGTGCCTAAGTACAAAATCATGAGGGTGTACAGATGCCTCCTCCCTTGTATGGAGGTGCAGTGAGGTCAGAATGGGGAACACCAGTGGACCATATGGTCAGCAGATATTAGAGCCATCACTGGGGTTTTTGACCAAACCTGTTCTCTCTCTACAGAGCATTTGCACAGGTCACTCTATCTAGTGCACAATGCACAGAGCAGCCCTGCCAAGAAGGTCTTGGGGTGCTGGTGGATGAGAGGCTGGACACGACCCAGCCATGGGCACTCACAGCCCAGAAACCAAAGGTGTCCTGGGCTGCATCCAAAGCACAGTGGGCAGCAGGTGAGGGAGGGGATTCTGCCCCTCTGCTCTGCTCTGGAAAGACCTCACCCACAGGGCTGAACCAGCTCTGGGATCCCCAGCACAGGAAGGACAGGGACCTGTTGGAGTGTATCCAGAGGAGGGCTGCCAAGATGATCCGAGGGCTGAAGCACCTCTCCTGTGAGGAAAGGCTGAGATAATTGGGATTGTTTAGCCTGGAAAAGAGATGGCTTCAAGGTGAGTTAATTGCAGCCTACCAGTAACTGGAGAAAGCCTATGAGAAAGATGGAGAGGGACTATTCACAAGGGCAGATAAGAACAACAGGGAATGGCTTCAAACTGAAAAAAAAATTAAGTTTAGATTTGATACCAGAAAAAAATTCTTCACTGTGAGGGTGGTGAGCCATTGGAATAAGCTGCACAAAATTGCGGTTGTGCCATCCCTGGATGTGTTAAAGGCCAGGTTGGTTTGGGCTCTGAGCAATCTGGTCTAGAGGAAGAAGTCCTTCTCCATGACAGGGAGTTTGGAACTAGATGATCTCTAAGTTCAATTTCAACCCAAGCCATTCTGTGGGTCTGTGACTTTTCCCCCTCTGAAGACTTCAGAGAGATTTATTGCCAAATCTCACACCTTACTTCAAAGTGGTTAAAATGCCCACAGACTTTCTTTCTCCAACATACATGTAGTAAGAAATAGAGTTTCTTGAAAATTGTCTGTGTACTCACACACATCTGCAGATATCACAAGATATTTTAAAAACATTTTTCTCTCTTCAGTGCAGTGCTCTACTGCACTTTTCAGATTTTGGAACACAAGGAAATAGTGATATACAGGGAAATGGTGATATAACTTGAGACTACAAAATAAAGGATTTGAATATAGGAAATATGCTGCAGATGGAAAAAGAAACTGTCACAAAAATCCTTTCAGATCTGTTCTGTATACTTAGAGCTCTACATAGTTGCAGAATGGTCTATGCATTTGTAGAATAAATATATTTCTGCAACAAACAAGTACAGCTTATATATTTTTTTTTAGTTTTATTTGGGATAAGATCAATTTATTTGTAATTTGAACAAAACTTGAATTGAACATCAAAAGATTACTTACAAATATTTCCCACTTTGTTTTCTCAGCCTAGTTTGCTGCTTTCAACAAGTGGAAGAATTGCCAGAATGGGTAGATTTAAAATGAAGGAAAAAGCCCTTATGTTTACTGATTTAGGAACAGCTAGAGGGTTAAAAAAAAACAAGGATAATGTTATATGCTAGCATAGCACAGATTGTATAATGCAGACTGCAAGATAAATTATGCAATTTCTTATTCCTTAAGTAATCCTCCAAACTTAAAATGCAAAGTAACCTTCAGTAGATACCATATTACCTGTTCTGTTTCATGGGGAGGATAAATTTTGTGCAACTTATTCCAGTGTCTCTTTTCTTTTTTTTTTTCAGAGGATAACTGCTTAGTATTTGGAATGACTATCTCTTTGTTTTAAAGGCCAGCTGAGATAGTGGTGTCTCAATTCATATGTTGGGGAAGGCAGTCCTGAAGATCAACTGCATTGCTGGTGAAGTCCCTTAAAACCACTCTCCCTGTGGTGTGATGGCAGCTTGGGAGGACATCCACATGCTGGAGATTGTCTTGGAGTTAGTGGCTGAGCAGGAAGACCAGAAGCAGTGGGGAAGAGGCAGATGAGCCAGCTGGGATGCAAAAATACAGCATCCTGAAAGATGTGTGGGTGCAGTCCATAAGCAGAGGCCTTCCAGTTACTCAAAAGGAAGGACCTGGCAGTCAGTGGAGAAGGCAACCTCCTCCAATCATAAGTTATAAAACATTCAGCTCTGTTTTGGATTGTTTACACAGATGTAAGTCCAGATAAACTAGAGCAGAACCAAGAAATTTATTTTGGTTTTTCACTGGGATATCTGAAAGATTTGTCACTTCAATAGCTGCATCTTAAAGCATTGCCCACAAAGGAGGGAGACATAATTCTTGCAGCCACACAACACTCATAAAAAAATATATACTGGAAAATATTGCACCAAATAAATAGCTACAACTTTAACTATATGTAGTGAAACACAGGAGGAAAGAGTGGAGGAATCCTGAGAACCAGTCAAAGCAAAATGTTAATTCTAATTGTTGTATTTAGTTGGCCTTGTGTTGTGACAAGTTTGTTATTATGCAGATTTCCTACCTGCCACCTTCTATGGGAGGATTTTACCAAGTGAAGTTATGCAGACAATCCCCCTTGTTTCTTACCTCTTTATTTGTAATTATGTTGGCCCTGTGTTCACTCAAGATAACATTATAGCTGTCCCCAAATGCTCTCCATTTGGGGCCTGTGACAAACGAAATCTTTCAGTGCCTGGAATAATTTTTTTTCCTCTGTTGCAGAAGTGTAGCTATCAACATGCTGAAAACAAAGCTGTGCTTGTTTATTGTCTGACAGCTGGTTAGTAGGTGTTACGAATTTTCACTGGTATAATTTTGTAAATGTCCTTTTTTTTTTCTTCAGACGGATATATAATGTAATATATAGTCCTTAAGGTTTTTTTGTAGTTTTTGTTTTTGCTAGAAATGTTATCTTTCCTGCTCAGTAGTAAATTTTATGTATATGATGCATATATAAATATACCTTGCATGATACTATGCTATTAAAGATTATAATAAAAATGATCTTTAATTCATCTGCTACATAGAGAGTATTCTTGTTTGGAGAAGCTAATGTGTAGACATTACAGATCCAAAGCGCACAAGGATTGGAAATCCTGATTTTTAAGTCCTTTCCTTATCCAGTGGATTAGTAATAATTGCATTATCTGAATAATATTCTCTATTTCTTGGTTCACATCTGGTTTAATTATGAAATAATGCAGCACTGTGGCTTTCTGTGTTTCTTATTAGAACTGATAGCCATGGAGGTACGGTCAGCAGCTGTTTTGGTTTGATAGTGCTGGATTTGATAACGGATAGGAGAAAGAGGTTGGAGCAATTGACACTGTACAATATCACAGCTTTTAGGTACTGCTCAGACAAACTAAAACTGTGATCCCTACTCTATAATCTTTAAGCTGGGTGCAAAAGGGCTCTGAGCAGACTGGGTGAGGGGAGGGAGGCTGATCATCCCTATCACCCACAATGAGGCATTGTGACAAAGAGCTCATGGAACTTTGCAGCTTCTGTGTCTTTGGGGTCATTGTGCTCCTTAGTCTTGCTGGGAACATCCAGTCCATTTTCTAGCCAACCTCTGGAAGCTCAGAGAAACCAGGAGGAAAGGCAGTCACATAACATGGGTGCACACATCATGATGTGTGTGCATGTCGTGCCACAACCAACCTTCGGGGCCACTGCGAGTCCCAAGAGATGTGCTGACAGCACTCCAAGCAAGGTAGTGCCAAAGCACTCCAAGTAGCTGGCACCCCACATCCATGCCATTATATTCAGAATGACCTGGAAACCCTGCTGGCCACAGGGAACCTTCTGAAAGAGAATGGATGCTGTGAAACATATTTCAGACAAATATATCTCAGAAATATATCTCAGGCCCTTGGCAGAGCTGCAAAGGTGGGCTGAAAGCTTTGAGGCAGGGCTCAAGGCACTGGAAGCTGCCAGCCCAGTAGTTCCTGTTGGAACTCTACAAGACAAGGCATGTTTGAAGGTTTCTTCCCAGGAAACACAGGAGTTAAACCTGACCTGATTGCAGTATCAACAGATATGCTAGAAACTGTGCATTTAGCCCTGAGCTCAACCACAGAACCTAATGTTGTCCAGAGGCCCAGCCACAGGCAGCGAGCTTCTCAGCTCCTTCCCTCTCTCTCTTTCCAAATCCTCCTCTGACTATGGGTGGTGGGGTTTCTCTTTGCTCCTCTTGGTACAAAAATGTAATTAGAGCAATTAAACAATAGCAAAGTTCAAAAAGGGAGAAAAATTGTGAGACTGGGGCCGAGCTTTTGACTTTTTCTGAAAATTTTAGAAATATCTCTGGTTTTCATCATAAAGTTCAGATTCACATATCCAAGTGGCTCTTTGGCTATTGAAATATGCTTTACATATGGATATAATTTAATTCATAAGAACCTGACAGCTGCTACCTGGCCTTCTTTGCTTATTTTTAGTCAGTCTACAGAGAACTTAAAAGACTTTTACTGTACAGTTAGAAATAAGAGACAGGATTGTTTCTCAGTTTTTCTCATGTGCATTGTGAGGCATCAATCTAACCTATGACCAGGTTCTTTTTTTGTCCTTTTTTTTTCCCCAGCCTGGGTTTAAGCCCTGATGACTGTTTCTTTCATATAGCAATATTCGCCAATGTCATAGTACACCACACCCTATGTGTTATTGCACCCTTAAGAAGTTCCTGGGCCTCATTCTTTCTGGGAGAAGGAATCCTGAAGTTGCAAGACTTCAATAAATTTTATATAAAACTGTTAATTAGTTGGAGAATTCTGATTTTAGGTACATCCAGGATTTGCTCCAGATACAAAACCCCAGAATATACTTTGAGATTTGGGTTCAATAGAACTTCAAGTGGAAGCATCTGCTACCTCATTTAATCTCCAGCCTTTTGTGTGTGTGACAGTAAATGGTTACTGAGCTCCCTTTCAGAGCTGGATGGAGATTCAAAATATTTCAGTGTAAAGTGAAAAGTTACCCGTGCTGATATGGCCAAAATTCTTTTGAAAACGAAGTTTTGTTACTGGTGCAATGATTGCTAAGAGCAAAATTCATCATGTTACAATGTAAGTAATACACTCCAACTTCATGTGGTAGGAAGGAAAGCACAATGCTAATTTATGAGTAGCTGCCCCCTGAAGGCAGTGAGATTTTTGGCCCGTTGAATCAAAAAAGACTGAGGGAATACCCGAGGCAGAAGCTAGTTATCATTGCATTTTGGTTTCTTTCACTTATTAAACTGTTATGATTTCAACCAAAGAGTTTTACTTTTTTCCCCTGATTTCCCCCACACATCCCACTGGGAAGGACTGAGCAAGGTACTGTGTGGTAGTTAGTTGCCAGCTGAGATTAAAGCAGGACAACATCACAGGCATCTATTGGTGCCTAGGTAACCCTGGCCAGGAGAGGGAATACCGACTGTCCCTGCTGTTGTGGGCAGCGCATTCCCATGGAGACTGCTTGGGGGGACCAATGTACATACTCTGTGCCTAAACCAGAGGTGTAAGTTGTCTCACCTAGTGCTTCTATTTTAATGAGAAAAAAGGGAGTGAAAGCCCCGAGCAGGGGCCCATGGCTGGCTCCTTTCAGCTGTGAAATGTTTGTGTCCCTAGGGGCTCTCTTCTCCCCAGGGGCAGAGGGGGTGTGAGAGCCTCTCCTTTTCATTTCAGAAGGGTTACAGGGCCATGCTGCCGAAAGAGCTGCACCAGGGGCTGAAAGTCTCGAGAGAGGTTTGGGTCAAGTTAGGTTGCTTTGGAAGGATTTGGATCTCTGAAGATGTTTTGTTTTCATTCTTTGAATTAAAATTTAATTTAAGTAATTGGAATACATAATCCGTCTCTGAGGAATGCTGTCCTAATCTTGTCTCTTAGAAGAAAAAGCAGGATTTTCAAATTTTATCTGTTACTGATCAGCTGTATGAGCTAACACCAGTTTTCTAATGTCTCTGAGCCTTTGTGTCACCTTATCTCATCCTGGCTTTATCTCTTCCAACCATGGAGATTTGAAGTAGTTTTTCCTTTGCAATGAGACAGTTCCGTGCTCAACACTAGGGATGCTTGACTGCAGTTGTGGAGTTAAGGCACATAATAGTTAATGAAAACCTACCTCAAAATTCCTCTTCCTTACATCCACCTCCCCAAAAAAAAGAAAATTAAAAGGAAAAACCCAGGGAGTTTCTTTTAGTTTGTTTTTGCATAGTATATAGGGTCCAGTTATATTTCGTATTAAAAAAAAGAAAATAAGAGGTAAATATAAGGAATAAGAGCAAAAGGAGAAAAAGTGAGAGAAAGGAAACTAGATGGGAGAGGTGGAGAGAGAACAAGAATCCAGCTTTAAAAAGATAAATCATAGCTCAGACTCTGGATCCAGGCACCAACATTCTTGTCACCTGGAAACAGAGTACCGCAAGTGTGGGTTTTGGATATTCATACAGTATGAGGTTCAGTTAAGAAAACCCTGATGCCCTATGTCAATGATGACTTCTATAAAAGCTTTTAAATTTAGATTACCTTTGTTGTCATATGAAGGCTTTTGAAATCTGTGGTTATTTAGGAAGACTTTTGTTTATTGCTCTAGTCCACTCTAAAGCAGTATATTACCAGAAGTATAATACCCTATTTATTCAATTTCTCCCAAAACACCCCAGAAATGGTTTGCTGTAATGTGTGGTTGTGGTAGCCCAGTAGTCAGACAAAATCAGCTGAGAAAGCAGGGCTGGTTGTGCACCAGCTGCAGTGCCTGCCCATCACAAGCCACAATCACTAACCTTTTTGGGAAAAGTCACTTCCATCAGTCAGGCCACTACAGGGCAGTGGCCGCAAGGCAGCAAAACACTGCTTGGAATAATTCTTTGCAGATGCCAGGAACCGGAAGTTTCAGGGAGAAAAATGAAAGCCATTCACTCTTCCAATGACACAAGCCTTTGATACAACAAAGTCAGTTGGACAGGGAGCTCCAAGGTCAGGAAGGCACGTAAAGATTGGTGATTAGAGAAATACTATATCAGCAAAGTGTGGCAAGCTATTAAAAGAAACTGTAGCTTTTATGATTGTGCTGCTGGAGCTTCCCCAGGGCTATTTATATTAGATATTGAGTTAAGCATAACTTATTTAGTCTCAGCATTCCAGAAAACATTTTGATGTCAGCTACTGAAGGAAAGTAAACACAAGGAGGAGGAAACAGGGCTGATCCCAAACAGATAAAAATTTTGTAATTTAATTTTGTGAACCCATGCATGTTAGAGAATTAAGAAAGAGGAATTTTTAAAAGCTGGATTTGACTTAAAGCCTGGTTGATAGAGGTATTTAGTCACTCTGCAGCTGAGGGAGGATGGGTGGAGAAACAGAGATGATTTATCACCTTGAGTACTTGCTACACCCTAACAAAGCATGATCAGAGTTTTCTGTAGGCATTTTCATCTAGAGCAGATTTTATGCACATGTGTGGTTCTCATCTAATGCTGTGGGCTTGTGTGTATGTTAAGCCAAACTATTTGCTTAGCTGGGCTGTTTGCCCAGTGGATGTCCTGATGGCTGGTGACAGGGATTTGCCTGCCCTGTAGCAAGCAATTAAGAGTCTTTGGGACTGTAATTTAGGAATTGCACTATGAGTCTGGACTTTTGGTCACAAAGTGAAGGATCAAAAATCTGATCTAGACACTGGTAATGTCTGCACAGATATTATCTCTCAGCTCAGCAGCTCCAGTGCAGGAACCATGCTAGCTTATTTCTCTAAGAATAAGTCAATAAATCCATTGGGCAGTTCTGCTCATGGGTTGTCTATTCTCTCAGAATAACATTGTGGACCTGAGGAAATTACAGGTATGAATGTAAAGTCAGGTGTGGTTTTCTTTGATTTGCCAGAACGAACCGTTTATTTAAGACTGAGGAAGTGGGAGTGCTGAAACCTCAAAGTCAAGTACAGCTCAACCCCCTTAACAGAGGGGAGGCACCTCAGCAGCAGCTCCTTGCAGAGGACTTTTTTCCTGCCATCTTGACTTTGCTTTGATTCTTTGATTTATTTTTTAAACGTGCTTTTAGGTGGGAGGTTAGCACTTCCAGCTTTGTTTGAGTTCTGCAGAAAAAAGAGCATGAAGGAATATAGTAGAACTAGCACAATGTTAGAGATATCACTCAGTAGATGTTATCTGTCCAGAAATGCTGTCCAAGAAACAACTTGTGCTTCCTGCTTCCTTGTTCTGACCAGGTGTTTTAATGTCCTGTCATTCTGGATTTAGGCAAGATATCCTTTCATTTTCCTTTATCTGAGTAAAATATATGGTTTGTAGATTGTGAAGACCATACTTTCATGCTTTTCTTGATTAGCATACTTCCCATTCCATGACCTCTTATTACTGATAAAATAAAGTTTTTCATTTAGATTGTGTAATTCTGCATTTCTGTGTTTGAGTGAAAGACAACTTCCTCTTCCTTCTCACCTTGCTATGTATTTTTTTAGTACTAATGTTTTCACTGCAAAGAAATTACTCACTGCCACAGAAATATCCCAGCTCTGCAGGTTGCATATTAATGACCAGTTCTCCCAGAGAGAGGATCCTATTCCATTTAGAGTGCAAATGTTATGTCTTATGTCTGCTGGTTACCAAACATCACAGAGAGGATTTAGCAACTAAGGCTTTATTTGCATGCCCTCTGCCTAAAACCATACTAATTAATAAAAGAACTTCCCACAGATATATATTTTTTCCCTTAATTACTCAGCCTTACATACTAGTTCTAATTCTTGGCATATTTAATAAGAGGATGCTGGGCTATAAATTCTCTATCTCCTAATTTACCGTAAATTAACATTTTATCTTACTTTTAATATGTCTTTAACAACAGTATTTTACTCAGGAATACTAGTATATTTTTCATGTTGCGAAGATAGATTTGAAGCTTTTTGGGACCCATAGTAAGAAGGAAAAAGGCTTGTGCTGTTGACTATTTGGTTGACAAAGATAATTCATGGCTCAAGGAAAAGGAAACAGAAATGTGTTTTACCCTAAAGCTAGACAGAAAACTAGTACACAAATTTAATGGAAGAATCTAAGTTTGGCTATGGCTGAAGGATGAGATGAGCCAAAACAGATTTATGATGATAAGAACATGAGAAATGCCTTACAGCATTGGGCCAGTCTATCATGGCCAGTAATGTCTCAGACAATAGGAGATGCTGTTTAGTGAGAGCACATGAACATTGTTACTCTTCCTAATTTATTCCCCTCATATTCTCCCAGCATCCATAATTTCTACATTGTAGATGTTAGAGGCACATCTTCTCTCTTTCCTTGAATATCTGCTTATGACCCTGTTGTCCATAAATTTGTCTAATCCTATTTTGTACTGCTCATTCTCAAATCTTCCATGGCAGCAAATTTCAGAATTTCACTACTCATGGTGCAAATTTCAGAATTTCACTACTCATGGAAAAAAAAAAACAAACCAAAAAGCCCCAAATCTAAAAAACCCACCACACCAAAATGTTGCATGTTTTTAACTGATCTCCTCATAATTTCAGCAAAAGCTCCCAAATCTACTATTGCAGTATTTGCTAAATAACAATTTCTCACCCACTTTGCCTGCTGCCCTCCTGATGTTGTGAATGTCTTGGTATACCATAGCAGAGTTAGACATGTTTATCCAGAGGGGTCTGTGCACTTTTTCAGCCTCTCAGGGCGATAATGGGGCCCTGGTTCTCAGTCGTACAAACTACCTTTCTGCTCAGCACTGTTGAAAATGGTCCTTTAATTGGTGTTTGTGCTGCAGCTGCCTGGTAGATGACATGCTCAGTGGAGAGAGGACACTGCCAGCCCCTGTCAGGCTCCCTCCTTGCCCTAGCATGCCCCAAATCTGCCACCTCTTCTCCAGGCCAAGGGGAGGCTGGCAACCAGACAAGGAATTCTTACTATTTAGGTGATATTCCCTAAGGGAGCATTGGAGAAGTGCATTTTAGTTTTGTTTAAATGTTTCTGGTTTATACTGCCATGGGTTTACCTGTGTAACAGCCCCACATTCAATACAAAGCAACATATGAGTTTTCCAAATGATTTCCTCTACACTTCTGCTTCTATTTTTCAAACTCCTAATTTTGTCTTTCTCTCTCTCTTCTTCCCTATGCTCCCCATTGGAGAGGATGGTGTATCTTTGCACGAGTGCCTGCATTCAGTACTTGCAAGCAGTATCCAGTAAAACTTTGACCATAATGCAGTTTAGTCAAGAAATAAGAGACAAAGCCTAAAGGCTGAGACCAGCACCAACATTAGGGGTTTGATATTAAATATATTGCCACTTTCTAATATTTTCAACTAGGAAATAAATCTCCTTTCTGTTGAAAGATAGTTCTGCCTTTGAAGATAGAATAACGTTTACATAAATGTTAAGGCCTTCTTTAATGTAGCTTTCATTATCTCCTATGTTCCCCCTTTCTCTGAAAGCTGAAGTGACTGATGTCAAGATCAAGAGAGTCAATCAATGTAGATACACTCCAGGACCCAGATAGGGTATAAATCACCCTTACTCCTAACCATGGCAGACACCTAACTGAAGGACAGAAGTTTACATACTCACCATCCTTGTGGGGGAGGCTAAATTTCCCAGCCATTTACCTCAGGGCACCCCTCATTCATTAACCAATTGGGGTGCTTAGTATCACTTATCAAATAGGCTAATCAAAGTTTGAGAGAAAACAGCTCTTGACCATTTCGTGCCCTTTGAGCACTCCAGGGCCACCTCCCGCCCCTAGACTTTTATCTAATTAAAGTTAAAGAGGGGAAAATTAATCCATGGAAGAAAATGAGATAACAGCCACCACAGCAGACCATCCCAGAGCCTGGTTTGGCTTTCATCTACTGCTACCTGACAATTAACTCTTCAGCAACACAGGAACCCTATTTCATGGGAGCAAAATCTGTCCCTTCACACAATGATGGGTGTTGTATTTTCATTTCTCACTGCTCCATGTTGCAGTTCCTCTACTTGCAATGGGTGAGGGTGAATTAAAAAGGTCATCCTTTACTTTCCCTCTCTCAAGCTTGACTTAGTGCTGTTTTCACTTGCAGAATACAAAAGTGAAAACTGTAATTTATTACAGTACCAGCAATTCAAGATGTTTTGCTTGGATCCTGTGCTCGCAACTGGTTACCAACATTCCAGCCTTTCTTGCTTTTGTTGGCTACAAGTTTATAACCCTCAATTTCATTCTCTAAATCTGTCTTTAAGAAGACATTTCACAACACAAGATTGTGGGTTTTTTTACCTAAGAAAAAAATGTGGACTGTCCCTTTTGTAGATTCACTGCCATTTCTGTGGTACCACTTGTGTTCCTGTTTGGTGTTCTTTTGTTTTAAGTACTCTCTTTTAAACCACCTGATAGTAAACTTTCTGAATCCCAAAAGGTTTTTCTTTAGGATCACTTGAACTTTTCAGCAGCTGAAACTTTGGCACTGTGAATAGCAGAAATAAGTTAACTCTGGTACCACAGCAGTTGTTAGCTGCTCTGTGAATGGAGAAACTGGTGTTTTATGGGGTACTTGGGAGTGCTGAGCTGTGGCCATGCAGCAGCAGCAAGCTGTGCTCCTCCAGCTCCAGCAGCACCTGCCAGCAGCAGCACACTGGGGTGTGGGGCAGCTCCAACACGTCACCCTCACTGGTATTTCAGGCTTTGGGGCACCGAAGGAGCAACAGCAACAAAGTTCAGCTTTTTTTTCTAAAAATACTCTGATACTTTAAAGGCTGCAGTTTACACTACTAGAATTTTAGCAGGAAACATTGGATTATAAAGTTTGTGGGACAGGCACATATGGCCAAAATTAGAAGTGCTGAGGAAATCCCACTTAAATTCTAGCTGTCTCAGTGTCGCAACTTGCACCTAGAGGCACTCAATGGTGGGCAAATTTAAGTAGCCCAAAGTAACCCTGTTTCGACTCTTTTTTTAGACAGTCAAAACTGTTTTAATTATTACATGTCTATTTTGCTTTGGAATGGGTCACTGTGCTGGGTTTGTGGGGGTTTTGTTGGTTCATTTGGGTTTCTTTTGTAGCCTGTTTTTTGTTGTATTTTTTAAGCCTTCAAAGACTGTACATCTATGACACTACAGCCAGCAGTGGACATTAAATGCCCTACAAGACTAACCTTCATATTGTCAGTACCCAGTTCCTAGCAGTTCATAATGGGCATTCTGCAACATAGTTAATCACTTGCAAGTGGAAGCTGTAAAAGATAATAGGGTTCAAACCTTTTCATTTAAATCAAAAAGAAGCCCTACTCAAGCTTCCAAATCTCTTCCAAGCTTTGGGAAAATTTTAGTCCATATCAATGTCTGAACTAATATCTGGCCTTCCCTTTAGCTACCTGAACTAATCCATCAGCCTGACAATTCAGAACTATGACCTGCAGCTGTTTGGTTATGGAAGGGACACTGGTAGGGCTTTAAAGAGGGATAAGCGAGGCAGTGAAAATGAGATTCAGTAATCCTCCTGTATTTTAAGGTATTTTGCACAGGGTGGGAAGGAGCTGAGACTTTTGCTCGCTTCCCCCATGCCAGGCAGCAGTGGGGGATATGGGAGCTCGCTGGGCTGCTGCCCACTCAGTGCTCCCATGGAGGCAGGTAGCAGAGGGGAGTTTGCCAAATTCCTCCTGCAGCTGCAGTGTCAGAGTGGGGAGTTCACTAGGACCCAGTCAAAGTCAGATATCAATCAATACCAGCTGCTTTACTCTGCAGGGTAGACAGGACAAACTAGGAACTGGAAAATCTGTGATAGGGAAATACATTAAAGAGAACAGTTTGGAACTGGCAGGGGGATAGGCTGCAAGCTGTAACGAATCTTTTCCATCTCTAGTTTCTACATATATAATTTATATAGGGCACTGAAAAGTAAAATTGTAGCAAACTTTGGTCACTATCCACAAGAGACAGATTTGATCCAGTGACCCAAAGGCGAAAGGTTCTGTATTCTATTAGCAACCCCCTGCAAATGCAGTCCCTCATGAAGGTTTTTATATCAATAACTAAATACCACTAACCTTTACAAGCTATGTGCTAATATTTTCAGTCTCCTAATTCTGAGTCATTTCCCATTCAAATGGAATTTTGAGTTTGTCTTAAAGATAAAAGTGGAATTTCTTCGCCATTTTGTTGTTTGATGTTTAGGAATTCAGATATTTAAGAGAGGAGAAGAGCAGCTTGGATTATGACTGTGTGTTCAGAGCGTCTAAGGGGCATTGCCCTAGGAGAGCACATTAGGCACCACTCCTACACTACTTTTTCCACACTCCCTTGTGACTGATTGTGAGAGAAAATTATTCTCTTCCCTTTTACCTGCAATTGTACATCTTCTACTCTCTCACCCACTGGAATGTCCCTTGGAATTCCAGCCAGGATCCAGAAGTTAAGAGTCTTGATCTTGATACTAGTGAAACTTGTAAGCAAGACCTAAGTATTTCCCACATATTATTTTGAACATGCACAAAAATGCGTACAGACTAAGAAAATAAAGTGGTATTTAATTTCTATTAAATGTAAAAATGTGGAAATAACCAAAAATAAGTTTCATAAAATAGCAGTTGGAGGTCAGTAATCATGTCAGAGGTGGTCTTGTTCTATATTTTTTTTCCTTTTTTCCTTTACCTACAAGCCAAACACCACTAAGCCAGAAACCACCAACCAGTACAGACTCACAGTAACAAGATATTAATAGCCCATGGAAAAATCAACATATAATTTTATATTACAGTACTTACTACAGTCCTTGTATCTTTTTTAGTTCTGACCTAACTGTAACATGAGAAAAAGCAGTGGAGTTGCATGCAAAAATTTTGTGCTCAGTTTAATTTATAATATATTCAAAATACTGTTGGTAACTTTTCATACTATATGTTTTTAAGGAACTCTCACTTCATTCCTTTGTTACAGAAGGGTAGGAATTCTTCATATCAATTTTAGTATTGTTGCTTCTTGTTTAAACAAATCCATCAACCTTTAATGCACAGAGAACTATATAATAATCCTCAGTCTATAAAGTACCTTTGGATAGTGATGCACCTCCACCCTCAGTCTGTGGGCCTGCAGTTCCCCCCAGCAGTTACACAGGCTCCTCTCAAACATGAGCTCCTTTGTCATTGTTTTTGCATACTGAAGTAAACAAACAAATGTTTTTGTTAGACCCCAGAGAATGCATTTGCATCACCTGCATGGACCTCCGAGGTGGTGACCCCCACACTTACAGGCAAGTGTCTTCAAAATAGAGGCCTCAGCATTTTTGTGATTTTACTTAAAATTACTTCACAGAGGCTCCTGTCTGTTGTGCTGGTCAATGACCTGAACTGTATTGAAGTATGCCTAATGCCTAAATTCTGCTTCTCCGTATCTACACGTGCTTTATTGTTTGCTGCCACATCATTTACCTTTGTCCCTTTTTGCACACATTCTCTTCAGCATCAGTGATTTCAAATCACTTACTGCTATGGTTCCCAATTCTTTTTGTATCTCCTAATCTTCATACACGGGCCACAGATTTGTCTGTTTCTTTGTTTAAATTATATTGATTAATCTCTTGATGTCAAAAATGCCAAATCCAGCAACAGGAAGAGAATTTTCTGGTTAACTTGAAAAGACTTAAATCTGCATTTGCCTAGCCTGGTCTCCTTGTAGAAGTATGCAAACTGTTTAGCAAACTTTCAATCAGTGTCTCTCAGGCTTTGCCTCTTGGAAGGATTGACACTGGTTCAAAAGTGCAGAGCTCTTCCCTGATTTCAGGAGTGCTAAAATGGCATAAAAATCTTGGAGCAAAAGAGAAGGAATAGAGACACAGCTCCTCCAAAAAACTCTCACTCTAGCAATAAAAAGCGAGCTTGAAAGGAAGAATTCACTCAGCAGGCAGGATTTAGAGGATAAGATGTTATACATATAACACCACTCTCACAGGCAAGCCAAGAGCTGCACTCAGCATGCAAAGGTAACGCTTTAGGTCAAGGCAGAAATGTCAGAATTTTCCAAGAATTTTGGATAGTCCAAGTGATGTCCTGGAGCCCAGCAAATGCCTACTGGGGCTGAATTTCAGGTTGCTCCTAGGACTCCATGGGTTTTAAGGATGCTTTGCTGCTGTTTGTATTCTGATTTTAAAATGAGATTAGACACTTGGGAAAACACTGCGTTAATCTGCTCCACAGTGATTCATGCTGGTCATCAGACTGAAGCGAAGTCCTGCTGAAAAGCTTTAAAACTAGGCAACAATATTGGAAGCAGAGCCAAACCAGCAGTGTTATTCCTAAGGCTGAGGGCTCCATTCCAAAACTACTGTCTCCTTTTCTCAAGCAGCTTAGTCTTCAAAAGAAGTCCATTTAATACTAAAAATTACCATGGTTTGGGGGTCAATAAATCTTATTTTTTTTAAGTGATAGACCACAAAGTGCCCCACGAATTGATCTACTTCATGTTGCCATGGAATTTTTCATCTCCTTTTTTTTTTCCACATACCCAAGTACTTCGTTCTGCTCTCTCCTTGAAACTTGGAAGATTTGGGTTTCTCCCACTCCCAAGACAGTTATCGTTGGCCAGTGCATCAAACAATTTGTCTACTGAACTCCAGCCACAGAAGAAATACACCACCTACCAACCCAAAGGCTCCCTCTTCAAATCACAGTCCCTTTTGGCAGCTAGTTCCTCTCATACCATTATACCCAGAACAATCTATAAATCTTTTGCCTTGGACTCTACTGGCTACCTCAAGTGCATAAAACCAGCTATTACAACGATCTTAGTAAAATGAGCAACTGCTAAAAAGGGATTGTGCTGTAGGTGTAACACATTTCACAGAAATAGTTTCATATAGCTCCAACTTTTATTTTTCAACATTCAAAAGCTTCTCTCTAGCAAGCTTGAAGCCATTTCTTTTTTTCTGTCTGCTGATGGTTTTTTCTGTTTCTGTATCTTTGCTTTTTTTTCTTTCTTGATAATTTGTTGGTGTTGGTTTAGGGTTTTTTCATGGTTTTGTTTGTTTGTTTTTCCTGTGTGGTCTTTGACATTCCTTGTGAGCTAAGAAACATGCCTTACCATTGCAAGAACCACCACATGGTTCTACGTAGAGGAAGAACCTCACCATTGCTGTCTTAGGTAAAAAGTAGATTTGAAAATGCCGGGCAAAATTAATATCTATTGACAACAAAATCTCACTCCATTGTCACGGAGCTTTCTTTAATCCTGAATAGTGTTGTTTTCAGATTATTTTAAAAGTTTTGGGGAAGTAGTAACTCCTTCTAACAACTCCTTGCTATAAACTGCCTGAATACCTTTGCACAGAAGAGTAACTTTTTGTTTTTTTCTCCTTACTGAAAATAAAACTGACTTGTACTTTACTGGTATATGCTCCATTTCAAACTGTTTCTGAACTGCATTGCTCCAGCCTGTACATTAGAGTTGAGAGTGTGATAAAGTGTGTAACAGGGCAGTATGGAAGCAGAAGCTTCTGCTCTGTTAGTATGGAAGCAGATGTTTAGCAAGGCAATTAAATGATAACCTGAATGCAGTGACTTTGCATTATGTGACCAGAGCTTTCACAGCAGCTGTCAAAAGGCACACACGTGTCCTTGCAGCCATGAAGGAAGCTTCACAACAAAGGATATTTGGCTGTTCATCCCCTCTATCAGCATTTGCACTGCTCCAAAATGCTTGCTCCCACAGCCTCAGTCACTCATGAGAGGGAGAGAGGAGGGGGGACTTTATGAATACCTGGTTTCCAGGGCTGTGCAAGGCTGCATAGGTTACTTTCCACTTTCTGAATCTGCCTCACATCCATTTGATTACTCGCACACTTTGTACTTTGCTGCCTTCCTAATTACTTGGGGCAAGGTATTTTTTCCTGCTCCATGTCAGATCCAGTAACAAGAATTCCTTTGCTACAGGGCAAGAATGAAACATCATTAAATCATAATTTCTTTTCCAAACGCATGGCAGGTATAACCAAGCTGCTTTTCTCCTAATCCTTCCTCCCAGCCCTGAGAAAGGGAAGAGACTAGCCCCACAGTACTGCATTTCTTGGGTCACTATTACTTAAAGCCCTTTTCTCAGAAGGAGAGAACAAAGGTACCTTGAAGCAACTTTTTATCTCTCCCCCTTCAAAAGCAATGCAAAAGTTCACACTGTGTGCTTTTATAATCAGAATGAGCAGGGAACTTTCCCTACTCAGCAGCATGTGCATCAACAGGGTGTTTTTACTGTAGCAAGCTCCAGATTCTGGTCTGAGGATAAGCTGCTTTCTTGTCTTGCCTGCTTTTGAATGCTCTAGCTAAAATTCCTGTAGCTCATATTAACCAAAAATATAGTGGAGAAATTCTTCCCTTCCTAAGCAGGCTTTGCTCAAACATATTCATTGACAAATTAAAGAAACTGTAGGAAATTGGTGAAAAATAAGCAATTCACATAAATGTCCTGTCTAAATGAAATGTAAAAGCACCAGATTTGCAGAGGAAATCAAAGTCTGAAAAAGTAATTACACTTGTTTAGATTAAATGCAAGACAGCATTTTAATAAACAAGCAAAACCTTTGGCCAACATCTTACTTCTCAGCCCTTCTCTTATTTTATGTTTGAAATTGGTTCTATTTTCTCCTCAGATCCATAATCCCCAATAAATTAACCTGTCTAAATAGCACATGTGCAGGATAAAACCATATCTTTGATTTTGATTACTTTGCTTATGGTTGCAATTTAGGTAGCCTTGATTCCAGCCATTGCTGTTTCTGTGGACTTGAGCATGCTTAAACTGTGGAGAAAATCTCAGTTCTTACATGGATCTAGTTAGGTTGGCTGCCAACAGATAAACATATCTCCTTTTTGTTGACAAATTACTTAAAAACATAATTTTGCAAGTATGGTGCTGTTTATGGTATATTGTTGCTCTTTTATAGGGAGGATGGACTTGCACTGTTGTAAGCTGGAAGAAATTACTTGTGAGTGGGAGTGGTTTTATTTGTGAATTTAATTCTCAAACATTCAACAGAACTACAGGAAACATTGCATTAACAGAACTATTGCATAGAGAAAGCAAAACTGACACTTAAGGCCATGGAACCTCTTGAAACCCTACAAATCAGCAATTTAACTTTTGTCTCTTATGAAATATACTTGATATAACATAAATAGCTTATTAGCAGAAATACCTTCCACACTGATCTAGTGCTAGACAGACACTAAACAGACTCCATATGACTCTAAAACACCATTACACTTTACTAGCAGTTTTTTGTATTAAAACAGAAAAAATAATGCTAAAAAATGGGTTGTGATAGAATTTGAAATGAAAATGGAGAAGAGTATCATTCCATGGCAAGGGATCTCACTTTCCCTGCTTCCAAGGCACCTTCAACAGGAGTACAGAAGTACATAGCTAATGTGACAGGAGATAAAGATGTAGCCAACCCACATTTCTACAGCTGTGGGAGATCAGGATCAAATCAGTGAAAAATGAAGAAGAATTATAATATTTCAAATTTATATTATTAAACCACCAAAAAGTAATTCTTATTTTTAATTTATTGGTAGTGCATTGTTGCACTAACAGTTGACAAACTGATTTTGAAGACAAATTTTAGTATAGCCCTTTAAATTAATCTTTAAGTATATCACACCACACATGTATTAGAGTTATAGCACATATAGAGAAAATAAATCATTGAAATGAATCTTAAGAAAGCAAGATACTTGTTGGTATGGACACAAATAAAAATGTATCTGAAGGTACTATTACTCCACTTACACATCCTCATGCTCTCATGCAAGCAATTTAGAAGCATAAATGTAACTTTGGAAGATCTGTTTTTCAAGTAGTCTGGAGCTTCTGGATTTCTGGAAATCAGGCTTTTAAAAACGTGGGATTCTTTCCACACATCCTTCTGGAAAGTTCATTCTTCCTAATTCAAAAACCGCAGCAGCCGGTGCCTTATGGATATGCATGACAGCGCTTCTCTGTCTCTCTCCTCCTCACACTTTGTCATTTTTGGACTTGAATAGTGCAGCATACTCTTGCCTGACTTCTCAGTGGGATATTTTTTCCCTGCCCAGTCTTTCCTGAATCACACTACTGAAGCCAATACAAGATTTTTTTTTTGAGGTGGGGAGGAGATAGGGGATAAGGGGAATGTTCTCCACAAACTCCAGCCTATTAAGTTTTTCTTGGCCTTCCTCTGGTTTCTTTTATGTAGAGCTGTCATCGACACTTGCTAAGTTACAACACACTAAACACTCACACAGTGAATTATGTTTTTTCTATAAATGCAAAGACATGAGCAGTTTGTGTACACCTACATGTGCCCACACCTTAATACCTATGTGTATCTACACAAAATTCATCAAAATGTATTGTAGTGAAGGCAATTCCTGTGTTCTTTATGAAGCCCTTTGGTCAAGAAGCATGTAAATATATGAACTGTAATGTGAGGAGACTGGAATATATGCCCACACCTGTTAAGTAAGTGGGAAGTAGTGTCATCTAGTGGTTAGCTCAAAGCTAAAGGGGACAGGAGCTCTAATTCAGCACATAAGAAACAACATTTTTAATTCTTGCATTGCTGTACTGTGAACCTTAGAGGAAAGAAGTGTTACCTATTAGATCTCATTGATTCAGCTAGAAAACAGAGAAAAGTAAAGCCAATTGGAGAAATATCAGAACTAAGTAAAACTGTTAAGTGATAATTTTCCTTTTATGCATCCCATGTCATCCCATCAATGTTTCCCTCTGATGATGCAGACTTCTTCAGAGCATATTCACAGGCCATCTACCCATCCTCTTCTGTATTATACAGTTTAAAAACTACTCTGGCAGGATGCTGGCACACTATGGTATAAAGAAGTACATTAATTTATTGATGCAACATACTTACTGAAGTTTATTCAATAATTTCAAAAAAATATGAGTTGGCAAGTCTTTCTATATCTTGTAATACTTTATAAGATGGAATTTGTTTAAAAGATGGTTCTTATTCTTTCCTCTTCTGACAACATCATTTTTAGAAATAGTATTCTCATACAGTCCTAAATACTTTTAGCATCACTTCTGGTTGCAGGAAAAGGTAGAGTACTTGCTTACAAGTGAAGGAAGTGGTGGTGTTAAGCATATAATTAAGGCTGTGTGATTAATTTCTCTGTAGATTTGGGGTTTAGCATATGAATGGAGTACTCTATCTGCCCTTCAATTTTTGTCTAAGACTTAAAGTTGTCACTTGCAGATATTTCTTACATAAAAATAACAGTATAGTGCTAACATAAAAGCTAACTTATACCTGGCTGCAACACTACTGGTGTAAGTATTTGCTATGGAATCTTAATTAATTTCACCCATAACAGTTTCATCTATTGAGATGAAAGAAACAAAAATCTACTGGAACTGTTGAATGAAGGGCTAACCATATTAGAAAGGAGCAGTTATAAACAGGACTCTTCCAGCTGCCCTTGCTAATAGGCAATTCTAAAATAACAGTGATGTGTGTCTTAGGTTTCTGCTAACAAAGCTGATTTCTGACCAGAAGGCTAGAGTATTCTTTTTCATCTATTAAGCCCTGAAAGTGACAGTTCTTCTTCATATCCCTAATATTTCCTTTTCAGCTCACCAAGGCCAAAATGTCATCTTCTCTTGTAAAACAAAGAATCAAAGCCAAATGGTTAAAATGCAAAGTTTTGGTTAAACAAACAGTCAGTATTTCAGTGGTTTTATCTGCAGCCTGCAGAGCAACTAAACAAAGCCAAGATATTGTCCATCTCTTTGACAGACAAAGAGCCTCAGAGGTCCAGAATGACATGCCTGAGGCTGGCACGTGATTTGAGTAATTAAATTAAATAGCAGGAAACATGTTTTCCATATGCCATTGCCTGGCCACACACAAACTGTAACAGTAAATCTTTTATATTACATTGGTTAGGGAAATGTACAACCATTCTAAAAATGCATGATGCCCACAAAAATAAAAAGCATATAGTAGCATATTCAACGGGCTCCCTGGCTTGGGTCACTGGTCTAAAGTGCCAAAGAAGTTGATTCCTTCTTTATTTATTACTAGAAGTGCAGCTTAAAATGCCCTGAGCATGTGAACATTCTGGATAGGTTACTTGATTTACAGCGGAGGGTAGTGCTGATGCTCCAAATCAGGGGGGAAAAAAAAATGCTCGCAGTAAAATGAAGTGAAAATTTTAGTTATCTTCCACACTGAGGTGCTAGCATATCCCTGTCAGTGTTTTACATGAGTTAGGCAAGCTGTACATACTCCAATGATGTATTAAAAAGGAATTTTTGTTTCGGTTCTATTTTCCACAGCAGGATCAACTCAAATTTCTTTGTTTTCATGGCCAGTTGTTAGAAAAGCCAACATGTTTATCCATGCCATAATATAGTCAGAAGAATTGCTAGTCAGAGGGATGGATCATCTGTCATCCTTGAATTTACTTGTCACTACACTATTAAGATCAACTAGAACATTTGCTAATCTATTTCTGACTCATCTTTCAGTGGTTGATGATGCCAACCAAATCTCTGCTACTTCTGCTGTGTAATGATTTTGTACAATAGAGAAAGGCCACAAATCACTTTGGAAGAGCTGTTAATCAAAGCTGCTAAACATTTAAATGCCCAATCCTTGGGATTTTTAGGAGATGACATACAGAACACTTCCTATAAATGAGAAACTCTGAAGACTGAAAAATGCTCTTAATATGAAGATTATTAAGAATTCAGAGAAAGCCATTGCAGAAAAAAGATGTCCATTGAAAGTAAATTAAAAATGTAACTCACCCTTTTCTGATTAAATATATCTTGGATAATTTCATGAGCATTTTAGATATTCCACCTTCTCTTTATCTTTCTCCTTTACCCAGAAAACCCAGAGATGAAACAATGATAACGTCAGTGTTTCTGATTTCAGATCCACCACTGAGCTACGGTATTGTTTATTAATTTATTCTCTTCAATTAAATCAAAATAAGAGCATACAGCTGGAAAAAATAAATGTTAATTTATTTTTGAAAAGTAGTGTAATAGATGATAAAACATTGATAGTCTTGGTTCAATCAATCTTTAGCAGTTATGATATTTCTCAAGTTATTAAAGTGGGATTCAAGATGTAGTCATAATGGAGAATTAGAAACTGAGACTTTTTTTCTTCTATTCCTTAGAATGCTTTCTTTAGTAACTGATCTCTTTTGTTTGAAAGAGAAAATTTGTGCTTAACAGTGAATCTAATTAAAGGAGACAACAGTGGCAGGACAGCAAAGACTAACAACTCATTTTGGTAGTAGCTGAAAGAGCTTTTTTTAACCTTTCTTTAACTGTCTGAACTCTTCTCTTCCCTGAAAGGATCAGTGCACTTCAACTAAAATTATTTAGCCTGAAGTTTCTATACAGTGAGTTACACCAATCAGTTAAAAGGCAAAGAAGTTAATCCCTCCTACCATGCTGCCTTCTAAGAACAAGGACAGTGGAAAAAGGACTTTGTAGCAAGCAGAAATCTGGAGCCTCTGGCTGAAGTAATGTCATCCTTCCCAGAAGAGGACAGAGTTGCTCTTTGAGCTGAGGAGGTCTCTCAAGCCCAACTACAAGATGTCTGTAACATGTTTTATTGTTGCTGCTTCACCTCCTCTGTCTCCCATCAGCATTCCTCACCATGCCATCCCACAGCATTGCCTGAGAGAGGAGGACACCCTGCCCTCCTTGCTCCACAAGTGGCCTTTGGCCTCCAGCCACTGCACCTTCCCTGCCTGGAGCCAGTCCCACCAGGGCTTGGCTGAGCACGTGGGAAGCCATGGTAGCTAAAGGCTCACAGCCCTTCCCTTGCACCTTCTGATTGTCAGAAATGGGACAAATCTGGAGAGCTTGCCAAAGCTCTGGGCTGGTACGCTAGAGGATACCTGCATGGATAGGCATGGGAGAGAAAAGGAGCTGGAGAAGCTTCTGGGTAGGAGTCAATCACTGAAGGGGAAAAACACTGTGATAGCTTTGGGTATAATTGTTCTTATGATTTTGCTCAATAAAAAGCTCTGCCTTTCACCTTTTGGTGCTTTTCCAGCATTACCCTTTTAGGGACACAAGCTTTATGCTGTGAGGAACCTCCATCCCTGTGAACCACCACAGCTGCTTGAGTGGCATAGAAGAGATAAAGCCTGTGGAGAGAACTTGGTAGCGTTTCTTAGCTCTTATAATGCTATCCTGTACTTAGACCTATGAAATCCAGTCCAGTGGATTCTGCCAACATTAAAGAAACTCAGTTTTGCCCTTGGTGATGCCCTTGTTGAGTTCACTCAGACCAAAGAGCTTGGACAGTTTCACTTTTTCGGTTCTAGCTTTTATTCCTTGTTCCAAAGAACTGCTGAAATTGAGGACCTCCTCCAGCACAGCCCCTCTCAGAAGCTATGCAATACAGGGATTGAGCACAGCACCAGTACTGACTGCCAGTTGTTCACTGCTGATGCCAGAGCACTGTAACAGAGATCTGTGGAGAAGGCAATGCCTGAGGAGTGAGTCTGGTTTCTAGTAAGAGTCAAGTTGTGGGGCTGCTTTCCAGCTTCTCTTTTTGCACAGAGTACCTCGGCTGTGCAGTCAGCTGCATGGCTTAAAATCTCCTTGCTTTGTTAGCCTAAATTCTTAGTTTAATGGATGAACTTTTTAACACCAAAGAGCAAAATACAGATATATATCTGTAAGTCCTTCCTGACATCAATTTCTGTTTCATTTACAGGATTCTGCAGGTTTAATGCAACTGATCTCAGTGGAATTGTGTCCCTGCTTTCCAAACTGCCAAATCCTCCTCCACTTATAAAGCCCTTACCAGAAAAGTCTTTTCAGTACTTAGCATATGTATTATAGCAGAAGAAAGAAAAAAGATAGGAACTTGAGGAATAAGAAGTTGCTATGCATCAAATATTTAGTGCCCTGTCTTGTGATTTCCTTAAGTACTAGCTGAAATAATCGTGCAGTAGACACAGTAGAGCTGATCCTGGTAAGACAGCTTAGTAAAGATCTTGGTAAAGATCCTGGTAAAGAGCTTCAAAACTTTTTCTTATTTAATGTACCCAACCCACTCTAAGTACCTATTCAGTTTATATTCGTAGTTCATATTCAGCCTTTTGGGGTGACACTAAACGTGCACATCAGTAAGACAGAGAACCAAACACTCACTTCCATCATTGACCAGCTGGGTTTCATGGTATCCTTTCAAACTCACTTGTCCTTTCAATGATCCACTCACTTGTTGCCTCTAGGATTGGGTTCTGATGACCAAAATTCTGAAGGAAAACTGTGTTGTGGAACTGTTTCTCAGTTGTGACCACCTGCATCTCACCTTTACAACAGCAGCTTCACAAATGTTGTGCTCCTGTAGATCTGATATCCTACCAGGGTGAACCCGCTGCATTCCATGCCAACTGATTTCACAGCCTGAGCATTTTGAAAGCCACTAAAAGAAGAACTTGAAAATTGATGGGCTTTGAATCGTTTTCTTTCATTAAAAGATGGAGGGAAAGGGCCAGAGAGGTGAAAGAAAGGATTACTTGTTTACAGGAGGGTCCAAGCTACTATAACAGTGACATATAATGCTTTCTAACTTGAAAGCAGTCAATGGACTTGGGAAAATGAGCAGCCTGCCTGGTTAGTGCATTATTCATCAACATAGATTAGGAAGAGTCCCCGTGCTAATTCAGCCTCCTGCTGCGGGAACAGATCTTGCTCCTGTTCCTTTTTTCTTGCCGGTCCTGTGCTGCCTCTGTTTCTGTGTTCAGAGCCTGCCTGAGAAGGGATTGTTATGAAAAAAATTGCTCACACAGCACAAAGGGCAATGCTGTGCATATTTAAAAAATTAGCATCCTTAGTGAGGCCCAATTACCTGCAGAAAGGGCCAAATCAGAACTATGGCTGTCAGGTGTCCCTGGACTGAACCTGGGCTGATGACACCTGTACTGAGCACTCCCATTTTCACTTCTGTCAGAAATGGTTGGAGATTTGAAGCTCTCTGTATAAAGTCAGTAGCTTTAGAAAACTGAAATATATGCAGAAACTTATGGGTAACTATCACAAAAGACTTCTACAAATTTGGATAAATGGTGAAAGCCAAGAAGTTTTAGAAAGTGAGGAAGATGCCAAGAGATTTGCTGTTGGGTTTGGGTGCCTAAGACAAGGTGTCAAAATAGCTGAGAAATGAGGGAAACCAGTCACCACCTGTCCCTGTGTGCAGTCAAGTAGCTGAGTGATGGAATTATGGTCTCTGATGTGTAGTAACTCTTCAGCTTCTATTTTCAGTAGAGCAAGATCTAGGAGAACAAGCCTCAGAAGAAGCTGGTCTCAATAGGTGTCCCTCTGTGCACAGCAGGAGAGCATTTCCCAACAGTGCTTATGTCCTGTGCTCCTTCTGAGTCTGTTCAGTAACAGAGATCTGCTTTAAAAATCTGCAGGCAGGCACCTAAAAACTATCTTGCTGCTCTTATTGATGGGAGCAAAAGGAAATGACTAAGAAAGGAGTATGAGTCTGAATCCTCCATGCTGTACTAGCTGCTTTACAGAGAACCTAAGCAAAGCCTTCTCAAGCCCTTGACATTGCTGCATTGCTGCAATCTCATAGCTGCAACTTTCACAAGGCCCTTTGCTGAGGAAATACAGGCAGGAGGAACAGAAACACTTCCTTGGTCTCCTGGGGATCCAAGGGTCACAGGCCAGAACATGAGAGGAGACAGATTATGCACTGCTTTCTGCATTAGAGCACCTCTATCTCCAAGGCATTTGGGCTGAGCTGCACTTCCAGGACATCAAACAACGTAGCTGCATGAAGATTTAGCCAGCAATATACTGAGGAGTGCATTAACTCACTCTCACATTTTAAAGGAAGGAGAAAAATGAAAACTTGTGTATGTGCACATAATGAATGTCTAACAGTGAGAAAGACATTCTGAGGTCAAAGAGAATTCTTTCCAAAATGAGGCATTTAAAGAATCAACTTTCCAAGAACACATAATCCTCTTCAATGACAATATTAATGAAACTCTGGGCTGTAGGATACAGGAAATGATAAATTGCCCAAAGGTTTGAAATTAATGTCATCTAACTGTCAAAATATGCAGTGATAATTACTGGGATATGGACTTGGAGGCTTTTGATTCATGCTAGTTATGTAGCCCTGATTAAGGAATTTTTCCTAGTGTTGTGCCAGTGAGGTCTCCTGACATTCTGCTTTCTCTGACAAATGGGAGCAATAAGAAAAGTATCAAGGTGCTATATCCTAAGTATTTGAAAGAGGAAAAGAGACATAAAATCTTGGATCTAAAAATAAAAATAAAGCAGTGTCAACATTAGTCCATGAAGGTATCAATAAAATGAAATAATTTTGTTACACTGTAATGCTACATAGTCAGGCAGAGAATTCAGTTAATTAGTTTCATGATAAAATAAGTGTTATTCCCCTCTGTAACTGGAAGTTTACAATAGGAGACCAAAAAATTTAATAAATAAATAACAAATAGTGGTAATTATTAAAGTTAATAGATTTGAGCCTAATTTGAGGCTAAATATAAAGAATTTTTTTCCCATCTAACTGAGGATAGGAAAGTATAGTTATTTGAGAAAGAATAATTACTTGTAATTATTCACATTATTATGCATTTTCACATAGACTTAGCATACAAAAAAGAATTATTCTTCCTGTAACACAGTTTTTAAAGACCACAGTTAGAAACTTGATAGAAATTAACAGGCCCTTAAGAATAAGGCTAAGAACAAGCAGGCTTCCCTGCATGTAGAGAAATGAAAAATTTTCACACAACAAATCCAGCTACACAGCACTCCACCTCCTTGCTCCATCTACACTATGTTTGATCCCAGAAGTCACAGAGCCAGCTTGTGTTGTGTAGGAGTTATACTGGGACTGTGCACTCACAGACTTGAGGAAGGGCAGGAAGGTGCAAGGTTAGTGTCTCTCACTGGCTGCAAAGTTAAAGGAAACAGCTAAGGCAGCCTACAAAAAAAGAGATTAATTGAGCTAAGGCTGCAGTGGCAATCTAATTTAGGAGAGAGAAGAGAGGAGGGCAGGTTTATTTTTAAGTCTGACATTGCTAAAAACTTACATTTCCATTTATCCTGCCCTTCCCAGCACTTCTCAAGGGCAAAAATGCTGTAACCATCCTGGAAGGATCAAGTGTACAGAGGGATACTTTTAACATCATATCCCCCAAACCACCTCCCTCGTGTTTCAGGGCTATGTACCATTAACAATCAACACTTCAAGACAGCTAAGGAAAATAAAGTCAGACAAATTCAGCAAAGACTCCATGACCACATTCAAAACATCTTATTCAGTTAATTAAGTCAGTGGATCACTTACAAGTAAGTATCTGGTCTGTCAAAACAACCCTAGTGACTAAGGTCCCCATTATCACAGCAAATCACATTGCTGAATGATTTCAAGGTACTAGGGGAACTCCTTTCAACTCTCAGCTGCTGCCTAAGTAATCCTTGGGTGGCTGAAACAGATGTGTGTGCCCACAGGTAGGCAGGGAATTTGTCCTGTACAGGCTAGATGAGCTATGGGGACACAATCAAAACAAGCAGGAGTGTGGCACACAAGCTCAGCAATTGGGGACCAGAAACTACAACATGCCTTAAGGATGCACCTTGCCAGTCCAGTGTGTGTGTGTGAGTGAGAGGATGGCTGAAGTACCCAGATTTTCCACTGGCTAGGCAGTTTCAGCTAATCCTATTTTTTACCTTTAAATCCTAATTTAAATTAACCTGAATTAAAGGAGGAAAAAAAAAAAAAAAAAAAAAAAAAGGCAAATGCAAAGCACAAAGCCTATCAAATAGAGCAATAAAATTCCACAAAAATAACTTGTATTATTCCTCTAGCCCAGAGAAGATAATTTCATCCAGGATGCTTTTCTTCTGTTTGCCTAATCAGTAGTTCAGCAGATGGTGTTCTAAACTATATTCTTCCACCGAGAAATGAGGTACAGAAGCTCCACTGCCACCCAGATGATGGGAACTGCATAAGGAAATCAGAAACTAAACAAATAAATGAAAATCAAACAAACATTTCTTAAGTGGATAAGTAGGACATGCTGCTAGTAGGGCAGAATACAATAAGGAAATTAACTTGGCTTAGCTAATTTCAGCTGCAAATTGTGAAGTGTTCGTAAGGGGGAGAAATAAGTAAACAATTTTAGATTGCTGCTTGGGACTAATGTTAATAGATTTTTACCTCAGAATTCCAGTGAAGATAAAAACAGGGTATAGTTGGCTCAAGTAACATGCAGTAAGTCTTAGTGATCTTGATGACAATGAAGATGGAATGAAGATAGTGCACAAATGAGTGGTGGTACTGTCTGAAGTGCTTGTGCTTTGCTGAGGCATTCAGCTTTTCCTATTTTGTTAATGCCAGAAGATGACAAAAAGGCTAATGCTACAGTATCTATAGTCCAGTAATGTGTGTCTGAGTATATAAATACTATGACGGATTTTCCTTCATTTATTAGCAATTTCAAATTGTCTCCTATCAGCTACCCTGGCTTTATGTTTTGGACAATGGGACAAAATAAACACATTGAGTTAAAATTAAAAAAAGAGATGCACATCGTCCTGGGAAGAAAATAAGACATGTGAATTGTATTTTATTATGATTATTTTCTTCATTAAGGGCGCTTTGATGCATAGTAAATAATTCAGCATAAAAATGTAGGTGCAGTCTCCAATGCAGGAATGTTGTAAATTAAAAAAAATTATGGTTGGTCTTCTAATTCTAACAGAGGTATTTAAACAAAAGGGCATGAAATAAAATCCCTGTTGTGAAAGCATGATTTACTTAAAGACATGTGATTCTAAATACACTATAAACAATGAAGCAAGAAGTATAATATTATACTGTTAATGCTTGTTTTAATATTTCCTCAGCTAAAACTTGATCTTTTATCTGTTTTGGGGGGTTGTATTACTGATGAAACATTAAGCTGCTGCTATAGCACTGAAAATAACTGAATTTGATTTACAGAACTATTTGTTCTTACACACTTATGTTGTTGGAACATAGATTTTATTTTAGTTAAAATTATACCAAATCACAGCTGCATAGAGCATTTGAAAATGAAATGAACAGTTATAAGAACTACAATGCAATAGTTTTCTAAACTCTTTTGGTAGTAATAATTCATGTACTGTAGCAACAGGGTTTGTTATGCAGTACGAGGTCTCTCTCTGTAGAGCCTAAGCAAAGTTCAGGAAATGTCACAAAGCTATGTAACATCTTCATGAAAGTTCTCTACACTGGGACTTCACTGTCTCATGCAGTTGCTTTAAAGTCTGCCAAGTTCACGGACTCCCTCTCTCCCAGCTTAGTTGCAGGTAGACTTTAGTTTTGCAAAGGTCTTGATGAATACCTACGTGGTCAGTACAAGCACATTTTCAGATAAGGGGTCCAGGCAGGTTTTAGAAATGTCATGTAAATTATTACAGTTCATCTGAATTTTGGATCATTAGAAGCTGAGAAACTGGGATTCACTTACACCTTTCCTGGATGGTATGATCACATGTTCAAGACAGATGCTGTGATGGGAAAATGAGCATGCATCAATACTGTTCCACATTCACTAAAACTTATAATGGCTGATGTAGGATAAAACAAGAGACCAAAAAAAAAGACTTTGTGTAATTATTGTAAGAATAGTGTAATAAAAAACCTTGCTCCTGAAAGTTTAAATTGTTTCGACAACATGTAGCAAACATATTTGATTGTACAAAGCAAAAACACCACTAAGTTACCAAATTTACACAAAGTCAAATAGCTGGAAGGGGATCTTTTAAAAAAAAACTTTATTTGAGAAAGGAAAAGACTTATATCAGAAGGCAAAAAAAGGGAACATACAAACAGAATATATTTACAACACAAAATGAGATCACCTCTACAGGTGTAAATTATAATAAATACAGTAGATTTAAAATGTAAGAGACAATAATCAATTAGAAATGTGGTTGTTTAAACCCAGTTTTCCTTTTCACTGGTTCCAGGTAGTTTCTCTTATTTTAATTTTATCCAAATTTGAAAGATTCTGAAGTTAAAGTACACTAATATATTGGGGTTTCTTACCTGAATGACAATATAAAAATATCTTTTGTCTTCTGTGAATACACGTTTTTCAAGTGATATTGTACAAAACTCTTCTCAATTGCAAATTTCTCCCCAAATGTATTTTAAAAGATGCACTATCCCTTTTTGATGAAGCTGAAGTCAGATTTCAAAGAAAATTAAAAATATACAGAATGGGAAACACATGTAATTTCACTTTTATAGCCTTCACTTGTTGAATGTAAATGTATTTTTTTCATCCAGGATGGAGAAAGATTTCTTTTCAAATATGAAGCCCACATAAAAATCACCCGTGTTTTTCTCAATTAAATCTTTTTCTATCTATAGAGGCCTTTTATCTTAAGAGCAACTATTTAGAAGTTTGTTTGGAGATCTTCTAGGAAAAAGGATAATGTATCTTTAGATGTTGCAACATTTTAGAAGAGATTGAATAGTATTAGAACATAATGTAAACAACACATGCTAATAACATATTTTAGAGCAATTCCTACATTTGGCAAAACAACTATCTCTTCTGAAACCGGATACTGCACCTTAAAATACCTCAGCTTTAGAAATATAAATATTTTTAATAGAAAAAAAACCTGACAAGGAGTCCAGGTCAGTTTGGGATTATCCATATTAAAGGGGATCTTAATACAATGAATCTTTAACTAGCTTAACAAAAGTAAACCTATAAAACAAGGTAAACATATCAAAAGGGAATATGAAGGAAATGTTTCACTGGAAAGCTTCCTTAACAATTTCCCTACTCGCTTTGTTATTTTCTTTGACAATAAATCAATTCATAGAGTGCCTTTAAAAACAGAGGGAGAGCTGCCCCGTCCCCCCTGCCCCGCATTCCTCAGCACATGAATCACTTGGGCTTCCTGTTTCCATAAGGCATTTCCTGCCCCCCCCTCCCAAAATCACTTTTCTGCAGGAGAACAGCAGGGACCTGACAAAGTATTGACTTAAATAAACAGGGCCTTGCACTGCACCCAGCCTTGCTCTGCTGACTCTGAGGGATGCAGCTCGCGGGCTGCACACACGGCTGCGCCTTTCAACTCCGCCTAAAGCTCCCAGACAAGCTGAACCTGCCTTTTGCCGAGGTGGCATTTTATGCACAGTTGTTATTTTAGGATTTGTCCATCCGTCGTAAAGGTTATGAGATATTGTAAAATTAGTCTTCATTTAAAGAAAACAAACAAGTGACTGGGTATCAGATGATAATGGTAACAGTTCTTTGCTCGCTGTGCAATGTCCAGATAACTGACTGGAACCACCTAATGCTGCATTTTGCTTCTCACCAGTACTTGCATCTGCTGCATTTAAGGAAGCCTCTGCGGACATTATCATCAAATAAGACAGAATGAAAAATTAACCAAGCAGTGCAAAAAAGAAAACAATGCAATTTTAAAACAGTGCCTTGCCTTGCCTCTTAATATCCACCTTGTACTTTTCTCTAAATTAACTTTATACACCAGCCTGAGACCACCAAGATAGCAGTCAGTACCTGTCTACTGGGGAAAAGAATACCCTAACATTAACAGTGTTCAAGACTATAGTATGATACAATATATACAGACAGCTGAAAGCAGAAGTCAGAGGATTCAAAATCAGAAGAATGTTTCATCAATCAGGTCTGGAAACTAATTCCATCACTTGCTGATCTCAACTGGCTAGGTGATACGAGTTCCCTTTCCCTAGGACTAAGCGATGTAAGGTAACTCTGGGCTAATACAACGTCTATCAGCTATTACTCAAAGATTTATGTAGCATAATTGATTGCAACAGATATTTTCTCAATTAGTGGCCATAAGAATGAGCTTCACTATGTTTTCAAGTGTACATACAACACTTCTGCATTTGTTAAATTCTTCGAACAGTAAATCAGAATTTGCTAGCTCAGTGAATCAAAACATAATTGCTTACCAAAGCCTAGAAAACGCATGTGATGTTCAGATAATAACCTTAATTACAAATCCTGGAGCTAAATCTTTGCCTATTACCTGTTGCATAAAAGCAGCTTGCTCCCCAGATTCCATTTGCTGGGTTTGAACATCCTCATCACTGTCCAGTGGCTCCTCTTTGACTTTCACAGCCCCCACCTGCTGTCCTATTCTGTCATCCACACCAGCACTGCTGCTCTCAGCCCTAATGCTGGCACTGCTGGCGGGAGCTCGCTCTTCCTGCATCGAGTGATCTCCATGAAGCTCTTCTTCAGCTTCCTCCAGGTGACTGCCAGGCTGCTTGAGCTGCTCAATGGACTTTGAGAGCATCTGGAAAGAGAAGAGGGGAACAAGCACTGACTCCTTTGCCTCATGCCAAACACAAAGAAGTATTACATCTGCACAGATGAAATTAAAGTGTCCACAGCAAACCCATGCAGCCATGCACCGTCAAAACACTGATGGGTCTGGAAAAAAGAACAAAAGTCCCTAAGCAAAAGGCTAACTTTTTCTTCAGCAGCAGAAAATACCATGTTTATAGATAATGAAGAACATGACACATGTGTTAGACTGTTACAGCTGGCAAACTAGAAAAATTAGTCTTCCTTAGTCTTTCTTCAAAGACAAATGCAGAAATACCATCTTACATTTAATTACCCACAACACAAAATAATAAAGGAATACTAAGATATAAGCAAACTAGTAACCTGGCTAACATTTTGTTTTAGGCAAATTAGAGAATTTTCACACAAACATCTCTATAAATTAAAGCATGAAGGCACTGAAAGCCAACAAAGGAGAAGTGACAAAGAGCTGGTGTGAGTCCCCTATCCCTTGGCACAAGGATACTACAAGCAGGTCTGTCCATGACTGGAAGGACTACAGCCCTTGTGAGGCACTGTACAGGTATCCCAGTCCCAGCAATGATGACATAACACAGCTCCCAGGGCAACACCAGCTCCAGCCCATTAACTGCTATTTTGAAGCTCTGTGGAAGTGCTGGATGCCTGAGTGTTGCAATCGTGTGCAGTTTGTGTTCTGCTGTTTAAGATGAAGCCAATGCATTCCAAAATTATCCACACTTAGTCCAAAAACCTAAACTGAAAAAAATCCCCACTTTCATAAATCAGACACGTGAGTAAGAAGTTGCAGGGTCCAGTGAGTAATTATAATTTATTCAACTGGCCCACTTGATTTCAAGTCAATACTGTTTTGTATCATCTAAATCAAATATCTTGAGAGGGAATAAACCCTCTTTACCTTTACTCTTACATACTTTCCTCTTCCCATCTGTCTCCCCTCAACCATCAGTCATGTGTTTCAGACTGAGTTTTAGCTAGTGGTATATACTAAATTACTGAGTATATGAATGGCTGCAGGATGTCTGGTTTTGTCACAAACCATGGACCATACAGTTTCATTCAGCTTGCTAGTGCACATAGAAAAATGCTGGGTTGTCATGTAAACTGTGTTCAAGAAGCTGCAGCTGCATTTAGGAATTTAGGAAATTTAGGAATTAGGAAATCTAATGAAGTCAACAAGGAGAGTTGAAAGATCAATTTATACAGTTCTGATTGATGCTCTGATGCATATGCCTCACATCAGTGGAGAAACAAATTCCTCAGAGGAAGCCTGTCTGGCTATTGTCACAGCAAACCTTCATTTTTGAGGTGTAATAGGAGTTTAATGGCTTACTAAAAACAAACAAATAAAAAATCCCTCTTCATTACTGTAGTAACTGGCAAATCACAACGTGAGTACCCTGCATGCTGCAGGTGGCATGCCCTTACTACTTCAACTGATGTGGAGAGCCTCCTTTCATCATAAATCTTTTCCAGTGTTTCTCAGGGGATGACACTGACCAAGAAGGTACTAAATGTAGCTGCATGTAAGCAGCTCAGGTACACTCCTTTCACTTATTATTATTATTATTACTACTACTATTATTATTATTATTGTTATTTAGTTAACCATTCGTGGGGAGCCTTCCCCACTCCTCAAGCAGGAAGAGAAAAGCAGGTAAGGCTGCATGGCTGGCTGTAAGTGAGCAAATACAAGCTGAAACATCTGTGTGACAGATAATCATATAAACTACAAGAATGAGGCTGATGCATCTGTAAACCATTCCCTGTGCCAGTTACTTGACACCAGGTGGGTTTTTCTGCAGGAGAAGCCAAGAGAAAATGAGTGCATGCCCACAGCAAAGTTAAGACACATATTTAGCTCATTACTGCTCTTCCTTCTTTTATGCTTTTTCACTTTTATGTCAGGCTCTTTCTTCTTTACACTGCTGTATGGGTACAGATCTGCTGCTGAGCTTACTGAGGCAGCACATGATGGACTGCAGTATAGAATCTATATATGGATCACCTTCAGACACTTCTTGCATGCAATCAGTGAAAAGAACAAGCACACCTAAGGGGGCTGCAGAGACTTAGAGTGGATTTTGTGTGCATTTCAATTTGCTGTGTTCCTGTTTTGGACCCTTCTCCCATGCTGTGGAACTCAGCAGGTGATTTGCTCCAGATTTCAGCAACAGGAGGAGATAAGCAAATTAAATTTTCTAAAACTCCGTGAAATTAAAGTCTTTATATATTTACTCAATAGAGTTTTAAAAGTTCATTTATATTACCTTCTTTTCTACAAAATTTTATTAAAAACGTCCTTTCTACTGTGATTTTAGCTAAGCCTCAGGCAAGGGGCTATGAGGCATTACAGTCATGTCTTCTCATATGATGGAGCATGACCAAATTGCATGGATGGAATGGGGGGAACGTGACCCAAAACCTGAAAATCCCTTCTACTGCTCAGACTGCTAAGCCACAGCTGATTGCTGTGTATTTCCACGATGCTTTCATATTTGTTGAAGTTTTATTTAAAGACAGCTTGCCCCATCCTATTTCAGTAATTCTACTAGTAGCATTACTGGACACTTCTCCTAAGTCAGAAACATCTTATTTTAAATTATATCTCCTAGTACTTCCTACAGTGTCTGGAAACATGTAAAGATAGCAGTTTACAGTCAGTACTTCTACCTTCTCTATCTAAAGATGGGTTACACAGCAGAAAATGTTCTGAATGAAATGCTGCTCAGGTCCTTTCACTGCGCAGCTGGATACTTCTGCTCACACTTAATGTTTAAACCTTTCACTTTAAACCCCCACTTACCCTTTTTTTTCTGACTTCATCTGTAGCTACATGAAGGAATTTCTCCTAATTTTAATGCATCTCTTTTTATTTTGAAAAAGTAATTGCTTAATCTGAGTTTTAGTGGAATTATATTTAAAAATAATAACAAAACCATAGTTTATTTCCCAAATAAATTAAGTGCTGCACGTGTTGATTATATTTTACTGCTATCACCTATTCCAATTTAAGTGGTCACTAAAAAATATGTCTTCATGCTAATATAACCTATATATTTTTTGCTTTTATCTTCAGGAAATTAAGCTATAAGGGATATGCATGAGTCAAAGTAAATAGTATCAGCAGGAGAGGAAGTATTTACAGCTATCAACTCCATTGGATAACTGCAAGAGTCCAATCAAAGAAAAATACATCAAACATATCCTAACCTGTTTGGTTGTACAGAAAAATGGAAGACTAAATAATCTGGACACTGCAATAGACCATTTTATAGGTCCTTCAGCTGCAGAATCTGTCATTTTCTCCTTTGAAGTTAAATGCCCTTGTACAATACAGTGTTTTAAATAAGATATCTTTACAAAAAGACAAAATAATGAAGTCCTGCAGCAGCCAACCAACACATTTCCATCCTTGATTAACTGTTCATTAAAATGCATGACAGTCATTTCTAATAGCTCATGTATACTCTTACAGAACACTTTTTCCCCTTCTCCCCTATGGCAGTCAGATTACCAGCTATGTGTGTTGTATGCACATTGTTAGCTGCACTGAAAACAACTTGGCACCTGCTTCCTGCTGTCTCTCTTACTCATGTAGCACCAATATTTCTAAGGGATGTATTTATCTTTCAAAATCATTCTTCTGCTTTATGGTTTAAACATTAGTTCTCAATAAAGGAGAAAATGCTCTGGGCATTGTCCAGTTCCAAAGAGACAGCAGTTCCTTTTAGTTTTTTCCCAAATAATCCCCAGCTATTACCAATATTTGAAAGATTATCTGTCCCCTACAGAAGATGCTAGTCAGATTTGCAAGCTGCAAAGCCAAAACCTCAGTGTAATATGTTTAATGAAGCTAGATTGATTTACTACTGCTGAACCTGGTCTTCCCCCTTCCATTAAACATCATTCAGAGAAATGAATGATTAACCTAGGGTTAACTATATTTTTTTTTCAATTTTCCTACTGGCAATAAATAATAGTTCTATTTTTCTATCAACATAAATTTCTGTATTATTTTAATTGTTTTATTAAGAGACATTGGTAAACTGAAAACACCATCTAAGTACTAATGAATATTCACTTCCTACATATTTTTTTACCTCACAGGCTTTCCTGGTCACCAATTGCCTATACAGAGATGCTTTAAACCAACCAACATTCTAGAAATTCAGGTGTTTCTTATATAAGCCTTAACATTATCCATATACCTTCCATACTTTAGAGCACATACCAACTGCTCCATTATTCTACCCTTTACTTCGCCAATACAGAGAATTTTACAATGGAAAACAAATTGCCAAAATGCTATGAATATACAACTTAAGAACACAAATAGGGTTCCTGCATTGATCAAAAAAAATCTTGTCCCCAGTGAAGACTTCAGCTTCAGCAGAGGCAGGCCTTATTCATCATACATGGCAAAAATAACTTCTAAAGACAGATGGCTTTATTCATGTACTCTTCATGTTTTGATTTCTGAAATTTTCTTGAACACACACTTCTGCTAGGGTTTTGCATTTAGATTAGTTAAATCAAAATCCTCATTTTTTTTCTGTCAGTGGCTGGGTCAAAGGTTTCTAGGTACAGATATACATAATAATATCAAGATTTTAAATTTTTTTTTTGTAGTAGTAGTAGTAGTGGTCTTTTGGTATCCAATTGCACTAATTTTAACTGGTGGTTTTGGAGTTTGGTCTCCCTTTATTGAGCAGAATGAAGATCTGCAATGGTGATCAAAGGGCGTTATGAGGAAATAAGCTGTCATTTGGACAGAAGTATATTAAAGCTGACAATGGCAAAGCTGGTCTTCCCTAAGACAAGCTGAGTTCAGGTTACTTCACATTCATTATTAATTCTGGGACAAGGGTTTTTACCTTCTTTTGGAAGAGATGTCAACATTTACAGAATGGTTTCAGAAGGTCATTGTACTAGATCCCACAGGTATAAATGTCAGACTTCAGTGGAGACATATACCATTTCTCACATCAAAAGCCAGGCATCTGACAGCTGACCAGAAATAATCCATAGGGGATCTCCTCTTTTCTAGTAAGGACAGAGGCACACCTTTTGGCAATGATTTGTTTCTTTTCAGAATGTAAATGATCCAGGGGAATCCTTTACTTCTGACCTATGTTAGATTTTCTTGTTATCACCCTCACAGCAGCACTGGCTTGCTGCTGAATGTATTTTTTCCTCACAAAAAAAAAAAAAAAAAAAGGTGTTTTGTTTTTTTTTAATACAAGATAAATAAAAGAACAATGGGGTGAGGAAAAGGTGGTTCTCTTCCTCTTTTTGTTGTTACACCTATAAGTCAGCCAAAGAGATCAGTCCAAAACCTGTTATCAGGGAGTGCTGACACATGCCCTGTCATCTTAGCTCAGGGCAAACACTCAAATTGTGGATTCAGCTGAATAGTAAAAACTTAAGTACATGAAGACCTAAACATAGGAAATAAAATCTTAAGGGAAATAGAAAATAAAAAAGAAGACATTAATTTGCTCCAAGATCTTGGTCAATTAGCATTTCACAGTCTTAACAGTTTAAAATCGTTCTGGTCTTTTATTACCAAAACTTTTAGGGTCCTTGGGTATTCCTTATTAAATGAAACCTATGATTGAAAAGACAGGATTTATACCTCTGTTCAGGTTTCATTATACAGCCCATTAACAGAAGAGTAAAGGACAGAACAACAGAAAAAAACAAGCTCACGTGTTCACTTGATACATGTCCAAACTTATCCTAAGAAAAAGAATATTTAGTTGCTTTTCTATCTCGTCTGGAATATCTACTGTTTAAAGTTTCAAATAACTATAACTCTCTTTGCAGAGTTTGATTGTGAAGAATGCAAATTATATAATGAAAAAATAACTTCAGCTGTGAACAGAGACAAGTTTTAAGCCTGAACAAAGTATATTCTACCACTCTTGCAGAGTTCAATAACCTTATGTAGTCACAGGATTTCAATCTGAACTTTTAGCTAAAAGCTTAAAGAAGACACCTTTAAATTTGCTACTTAAAAGCTACTCCATGATTTGATCTTTTTTTTCACTCTCTTGTCCACTGTCTACCCTTAAATTCCAGTTTATAAAAATCAGGTTCTGCAAGCAGATAAGGAAGCCCCCTGTCTTTCTGTGTGTTTGCAGAGGACAGACACATTTTCCAGTACTCTTCTTCAAAATGATTCTTCTGAGCATGGAGAAGAATCTAAATGCTGCAAACTTTAAAGTCTGACAAAACAAATGCATCCTCAGAAAACCCATTGCTTCTCTGGCTGCAACATGATCTCATTCCTCCTCAGGCATTTACTGCTCTGAGGAGTTACTGTGCTCCTAAAGAAGCCTGGTTGCTCTGGGAGTAGGGGTAAAGGAGACCAAGAAGCTCTTGGGGCAAAAGTAGGTTATGGAGGTTCAAGGCAGAGAGAGGCCCTAGGATAGGGCCACTCTCTGCATATGTATATGGACGATACTGTACAGAATAAAAGCTAGATTCACCAGTTTTGTCTCTTCATCACAAAGAACCATGTGAAAATGAAGGCATATTTCAAGTATGAGAGGGAATTAGCCTCATTAGCGTGTATTTTCATTGCAGTTCAACTGAAAAACAAAAAATACTGAAACAAGCATTATCATGAACCAACTCCAATCTTTTTCCTTCCCTATGCCATCTTTCTCTGGTAAGATGCAATGCATTCCTAGTCCTACTAGAAATATACGGTTATGTGTCTCAAGTTTCATTTTCAGGCTGGGGACAAATGCTCATAATGCCATATCACATAGCCCCAAATGCTATGGTAGAATTTATATCAATAACCATATTATCTAAAAAAACCACATCAGTGGGGTTCTTTTTTTGTGAGGAATGCATGAATTGGTGGGTTTGTAGTACAAAGACTCAGTACTTTAGCAGTTAAAAAGTCTTTTTAGACAATTTAGGGAAGGTGAAATATTTTCAAAACCTGAGGCTATGAGATATACATATGCCATCTTGATTAAACATATGGAATGCATACTCAAAGAAAAGCCAACTGGAGTCCTAGTTGAGTAATCAAAACACCCAAGCTGAGAGGGGTTAACATGCAAGGATCAGCTCTGAACTTTGAAGTTTTCTGGTCTTCATTTTTCCTAATTAAGACAAGATTTAATAACCAAACCACTGTACAAAGTATGTACTTAAACTCTAGGTTTGTTTCTAATTTTGTTGGGAATTCTTAGTAGATTCCAAAGAATCAGTAACCCCTGGGAAATTCACACAGTAAGTAAGGTGGATTGATTTTTTTTTTCCTTAGGTACAAGAACTGAACGTCCACTTTTCATCTTTTCTTCTTTGACATTGCCTCTTTATATATAGTTATTGAGTAACACTAAAATAACAGAAGACAACTAAAGATACGTAATTAAATCTTTGTAATACTAGTGGAGCTTCAGCAAACAAATTGTGGAAAGCTGTGTACTAAGTGGAGAAAAATGTTCTCCAAATAAAAATATGCAATTACTTGCATATCTTAATTTCAGAGCAGGTAGCAACTCGATTTTGTTGTAGAATTATTGCTTCCTGATAAATCTATTTAGAATCTGTTGCTCTTTGTTTATTAATGGATGGTCTCTTTTCTTCTTTCCTTTCTCCCTGCTCAGAATAAGGTGTTACTGTATAGGCAACCTTGTACTACACTATTCAACTCTGTGTCAGATACCAGCTACAGGATATTTTTCTCTTTCTCCTTATATGGTCATTTTATATCATCATACAGGTAAAAAACTTTCATGCTACTCACAGAGAAAAATCAGTTAGATAAATACTGATTAAAAATTTCTCCAGATGTTAAGTAAGTTTCATATGTAAACCCATCAATTTAATAAGCTGATTTGAGTTCAAATGAGTTATCTATTTATGCAACATTCTAGTCCACAATAAGAAAAGTTTTAATACAATTCAAAAGCAGCAAGTGGAGTCATTGCTGCAGCTCAGAAGTACATATCAATTTTTAAGACATAATTTACCATTCAACAGGAAAACACTTGTCAGGTAAAACTGTGAGCAACTCTATTTTGTTGAATTGTAGCCTATTTCAGAACCTTAAAATTAAGATCCATAAAAAATGTACGTATCAACTATGCATAAACAAAAAAGATACTCCTGCAAGAACCTCTCTATTTTCCATGATGTCATGGTGCCAATAATTAATTTTCATTCTTAGTTTCCATCTTTAAATTGATTGGAAATTCTTTACTTTGGGAACTCACCTTATTCATGTGGATCTGCTGCTGGTATTGTTTCTGCTTCTCCAAAAACTGCTGGTGTTGCTGCTGGATGACCAGCTGGGCCAAAGTACTCTGAGGAAGAGGAGCAGATTGGGTTCTGTTCAGTGGCCTGTGACGAGGCAGTTTGTGGGCAGCTCTTATGCCAGGTGAGACTCTCTCCTTTGCTGCTAGAGGAGACTGTGGATGAAGAGGAACCGCTCCTGCAAAACAGGGACATTTCACTCCCCTGTAAAAAACAAACAACTAATAGTTCTAACAGGAAAGAAAGCTTTCAGTAAGGAGAGGGGTGTATATTGCAGAACTCTGCATCTGCACTGATGCAGTGGGACGTGTATCACGTGCCTTGCCATGCTGGGAAGTTCAGCTGCTACAAAAGAATGTGATGAAGTAATCATTTTCTCTTTTCTGTAATCATTGAATTCTTTCAGGCTAACATACTGGAACAGAATCATTAAAAGGGAAAACAAAGATGCTCTCCTTTTTTCTTCCACCCTTCCACTTTTCCCAAGAGTTAGGATGTGTGGTATTTGTATTACCGCATTTAGTTTAAACCGAACACAAATGTCATTAAAAAACATCTTAAATTAGCATTGCTGGAGCTTTGATCATTACCAGTCACAAGAAGTTTTTGCTGTCTCATTTGTTCTTTCAGTAACAGATGCTGCAAGAGAGCTTGGTGGCTGCTGTTTGGCTTTCCCTCCATAGCAATGTGAGGATGAGTTGATGATGGAGGAATGTTTCCTCCATACTGTCCAGCCAGGGCCACTCCTTGTCTAAGTGGCGGGGTCTCCCCCTTCTGCTTTTCTTTGAATGATGACGAAGCCTGTCAAAGAACAACACCATTGGTAACTGCTTTCCAAAGAAGTAAGGGGCCATTTATACCTCTGCTTGATTAGATGGCCTTATGTCTTCATGAACACATACAGGAGAAAAGGTTAACATCCCTATCTTACACTTTGACTATGAGATGAAAAGGAGGGACATGCCAGTTAAATGCAATGCTGTGAGAAACTGAGTACTGAAACCAGTTGAAAAAAAAATCAGCAATAAAAGCCAAAGCATAAGGAATTAGTTAGAATATTATTAATGCAAGGATGGGACCTATCCTTAAAATTCCTAAAGACCTTTGCACAGCCTCCTGCACAGGAAACTAGAGGGTCAGAGGAAATAGTTTGCATTGAGTTTGAAATAGGCAAGGCTTGGTTTTTCACGTAACTTTCCATCACACAGCAAGCCAATCAGCAAAACAAAATAGTTACCTGTAGTAGTGGGAAGCTATTACTTTTCCTGGAGCACTCCCTGACTCCCTGAAGGACAGCACAAATGTAAGTTTTACCCTTTGCAAAATAAACTTATACAGTTAAACTCTCATCTACAGAATCATCAAGAGATGTTTTATGTGTGTGGCATTCTGAAGTGCCTTATGAATTGCACAGTTATTGATTTAAAGCTTTTGGAAGTTTTGGCCCTTCATAATTGCAAATGTACTTTATATTACTTTGTTCTTTGCCTATTTAAAAAAAAAAAATCTTGAAATAGTAGTTCAAGCAGAATAACAATTCTTACAGCAAGAATAATATCCTAACAGAAATATGCACGTTGAGGCTTGCAGATAACCACTTATGGCAAGTCATAGTAAAAACAGTATCTCTGATAATGTGAATTCCAATAAATTCTAAAATAAGGTTTTCACCAATTTTTTTTATTTTTGGTGTATGCTTACTTCACACTGCTATCTCCCTCCCCTGAAAAAAAAACACCAAAGTAAGCTTTACATTCAATTTGCAACTGCTTGTTTTAGTAACAGAAATAAACATTACTTGTATAAATCAATCCCTTTGTTTTTTCTAATGCCAAAAGTAATATTTGGTGCTAGTTGGCCACATCAAAAGCTTGTAAGATTTGAGTGAGCAAATGAAACATATTTTTATTTCTTTTTAATGTTAAAAATTTACTTTGAAGCTAGTTATATTTTTGTGAAATAGCTAAGAAATTTTTGATGATATCTTCTAAGAAAGTAAGCACTACTTTTCATGATGTTCAATTTTTCCACTCCTCAAAAACAATATTTTGCTAATATTTAGCAAATTAGCAAAATTTGCTAAATTTGCAAATGAGAGAACTGATTTCAGGCTTACATAATTTTCTTTGCAAGGTTCTGTACCTGATGTTAAAATGTTAGATTGCAGCAATACATTACTGCTAAGAATAGTAAATGTATTGAAAAAGCCATAAAATAACATGAAACTTTGACTTGAAACTACATTTAGCACTGGATTTAAGTAGCATGATTACAAACCATTGTGGATTTTATAGATTTAATATTTTTTTTACCTCCACTGAAACCTGTGCTTACGACCCCTAACTTCTTCATAGAAGTTACCAACTCCCACACTGTTGTATAGAACCACCACGTATCAGCATTTTTACTTTGTTGTTGTTGTTGTTGGAAAGCAGGTAAATTTTGACCTGCTGTAAATTTTGAAAGTAGCAAAATTTTCAGGTATTTTACTGAGCTAGAGGAATACTACATTCTTCTCCTACAACGTTCCAGCTCAGTTTAAGTCTTTGCTGGAATCTAATTAAAAAGATACAGACAGAAATTATCAAATGATTTAAACTTTTCTACTAAATAATCTCCTAATATACTTCTTGCCACATCTGAAATCTGTTATCTGGCATAAATGCAATGCATGTGGCCTGTACTTAGCTAAGATCCACACTAGCACTTGTTTATTTGAGATCAAGAATGAACACTGCTTTCAAGTTGTGCCCAATGCATAGAGAGATCTGGTTCCTACTCTGAATTGCTTGTGTTCCAAAATGCTAAAAATATAAAGAGAAAAATCAGAAAGTAGGTTTTCTGGATGCAAACCTATGCAGGAAGGCTTGAGACTGGTCACTTACGCTGATTTGAGGTTGTATTGCTGGAAGTCCCAAGGTAATGTTGGGCAGAGAAGGAGATGTGTACAGACTCAACAAGTTCATTGATTCATCCTGTATCAAAAGGCGCTGCTGGGAAACCAGGTGCTGGAATAAAGGGGAAAACCAATGAAAGTTAATCTCCAAGCTTTTTACCTTGGTTATTTTATGCTTTTATCCCAATACACAGCCAATTATGTACCAGTCATTGGTTTGCTACCCAATCTGTAGCTCCAGATATAGAAAATAACTGTCCCTGTGAAAACACTGCTGATAGTTATTTTCTTAAGAAAACAGCTGATATGTGTCTGGGATTATTCCTTGGTTAGTAAATCAAATTTCCATGGAAGCTGAAATCTTGAGGATTCCTGGGTCATATTATCAACTTCTCATCAACTCAACATCAGTTCTTCTCATCAACTGGACAGTCCCTCCAACAAACTCAGGGGGAATTTATCCAGTGAATTCAGGCTTATATCCAGCTGAATCATGACTATGGATGTATTAAACCTTCACCACGGTTGTTATGACTTTAGCTGTAAGGTACGAAATGTGGTTTTTAACTAGACCATGTCTTTTGTTAGCCAAATTATGATATGGGTATGTTTCAGGCACATTATTTATTTCCATTAACATGGAAATTCTGTGTAGAAAGCAAAGCATCTGCCATTTAAAATAACAGACTCTCTCTCTCTCTCTCTCTCTCGTTCTGTCTGAATTTATACAAAACCAGCATCCTGTCATTCTTCGATAATGGGATACCCCTCACAGCTTTGCTAATCTGTTCAAGTTAAAAGTTTTAACACTTCTTTTGAAGACTTGTGGTATAGTTTTCAAGGACATGGAACTGCTGATATATTTTTAATTACTATAAAATAAAACCAGACATTCTACAAAGATCACCCTTTTTATTTCCATAGATTAATTGGGAAGAAACATAAAAAGATTACCACATCAGGGATCTTTTTGAAGCCTTTGCCTTTCTGCTTGAACAGTGATATTTTTCAACATGTGGTCTAGTATAGTTGCTTGAATTATATTTTCTGTTTAACTCTTGCTTCCCTCCCAGAACTTTGACTCAATAAGAGCTACAAAGGTCTTATGGACTTAGGAACTCTGGCATGATATGGTCCCCAAGGGAACAACATCCTTGAAAAAGAATACCCTGTGTAACAGTATGACACAGTGACTGCTTTCTTCCCAAACAAAAAGCATATGGGACTCCAATAATAGACCACCTCCAAGAGGGATACTGCACACTCGGGCTTTGACTAAAGTAAATATAATAACTTGTCAAGCATGTTGTGGGGAGCTGTAGATTTTCCCCCGGACAAACCTGGAATATCAATTAACTCTGTAAAATACTTCGTGCTAATACAATGCAACTTCAGACCATCAATGAAAAGTGGTTAAGCACAAAAACACAGGATGTTATTCCAAAACATAACCTTCCTCATACAGTTTGTTTGGAGATACGACCTATCACTGAGACAATAACAGTAGAAGTCTATCCTTGTAATTTTCTTTTGGTACCTAGGGAATGTCAACAGATAGCGTAGGAAACAAAGAAGCTCCACTTGTATATTACATTAACTCCTGGCTAACAGTGTCTTGCCTTGATAACATCCACCTTTGACCATGAATAAATCCAAGTATGGATTTAGTATCAAAACTATGGAAACATTATGGAGGGAGTTTACAAATATTTAAGTGAAAAAGGACACTTTAATGTGCCTCCTAGAATATAATCAAATTTGTAGCAGCATTGATACAAAGCCACTTGAAAGATTTATGTTTAATATTTGGTTTTTGGTATGCCACTATTACCTTCTAAGATCTGAATTAATAAAAATAACAGTGGCAGGGAGTACAGCAGTAAAACACACTACCACACTAAGGTCAGGCATGATAGTTTGATCAGGAAGTGATGTTATTTACCACAACAGTTTAATGGTGAAAACAGGAGTTAATTACTAAAAGCATCTTACTTTAATTTCTAATAGTGATAATAACCTGTAATTTTCCTTTGGGTAAGTGACTGATTTTTAATTTTTTTTCCAGGTAATATTATCCTAAGCATCAATTTAACTTCATCTTCCAAAATAAATGTAGTAGCCCACCTGCACAGATAAGGGTCCTCTGTGCATCACAGAATCCCAGAATGGGTAAGGTTCAAAGGGACCACTGGATGTCATCTAATCCAACCACCCTGCTCAAGCAGGGTCTCCCAGAGGCAGAAATTTGTAATCCCAGCTGCAGCTTTTCTTTTTACACAGCCAACAAGACCTTTCAATGGCGGCACACACAGGAGTTGCCAAGAGTTATTTGGCAGCATGACGGCTAAGCCATGTCCTTGGCAGACATGGTGGTTTGGACTAGCACCGAAATTACCCCAAAGAGAAACAGGCCCTACTTGCTCCTCTGCATACCCACTCCCTGGGTCCATAGATCCTGCTTACTGATGCTTAAAATAGCCTGTCAACAGAGTTATCCTCTTTCTCAAAATAGAGTAGAAGAACTCAGTGTAACAGAGCACGATGATCAACAAGTAACCATGAGCAACCATGCTTTGGTTGTGCTGTGGGACCTGCTGAGAGGCAGGAACACCTACGTGTGCATGTTTATATGGACATTTATAGATGACGAGGAGAAGACAAAATGGTTAAGCTTTAATACTGGTCAGTTGTGGAGCTAATTGTCACAGCTTTCAATATTCACAATTACTTACACTTGTCTTTCTTGAGGCTTTCGGGATGATCTTTGAAAAAATTAATTTGGAGTCACTTTACAAACACGTGACCTCATCAGCTGGTCACAAACCTACACATTTTTCCACTGACTTCTTACAAAGATCAACTCAAGGAGCTGAGTATTAAAAGCATGGGGCTATGGAGTGTTACAAAACAAATACGTGTTTATCTGTCACTTATGTAATTTAATTTATGTCTCCTGTATAATCAAGTGTTATTCTAGGAAATCCTGCTTTCCAAATCACAAATAGAAGAAAGAAATTGATCTGAAGCCCTGTTACACCAACTGGAAACTTTCCATTGCCTTCAATGGCTTTTGACCAGACCACGAATGCCTAAAATTAATCATTTCACATGACTAAAGCAGGTTGTCCCTGTGAACTCAAGGGACGTGCTGTGCAGGGGCTCAATTCTGCTTGCATTTCTCAGGCAAGTAAGATTTAGCCCCAGCACAGCATGTGACCTGAAAGAGTATGGCATGCTATAGGAGACAAATAGCTACTGCAGTGAACCTTGATGATACTGGAGACAACTGTGCCTAATAAAAACAGGATTTTATTTATAAGGTGCAATTAAAATCCTGAGTTCAACTTTCAAGTTTCATATAATGAGACCAGTGTTTTAACAAATGGTAGTGAAAGCGCCATTAAGGGAACTGTGATAGTAAAAGATTATCTGCAAAGCTGCAGCATGTGCAGGGCACCATTGTTCATTCAAAAAATTGTAACTGTCTACCCACCAGAATGCCTACTCCAGAGAGTAAACCATTTAAAAGTCTCACTATTTCAATGGATGTGGTAAAAATACTTTAAAAATCTGTTTCATTACTGATAATGCTCTAATTCTGTCCCTGCACTGGAGTGTAATCATTTACGGTACTGACTCATGTTTTACTGGTAAATGACTCTGTCATAGCAACCTGTTTTTCCCCAGCAAAAAGTGTTTTATTTGCTGCCATGAAAACCGCAGCCATCCACCCACTCAGATATGAGCACAACACTTACTGCAAATGTCACAACAACGATTATGAAACAACAGCCATGTGAGTCATAAGGGATTACAGAAAAACAAGTGATATTTTGGGTGATTTTGGAACACTCAACCTATTATTAGAAACTTCTGTACTTTGTGAATTGGATTAAAAATTGATTAGCTGTATAGCTTTTGTGAGCTGGCTAACACTGAACTAGGAGAGAGATATGTAGGAGTTTGGCTGCTGTTAAACTACCAAAGAAAATCCCACTGAAATACGAATCACTGAAGCTGAGATTTATGGAAAATGTTTGAACCCACAGGACCACAGTACGGAGAGTCAAGTAACCAGAGGGGTAAAGAAATTCCCAACTGCGTCCTGAAGTGGAAGTCTGTAGTTTCAGCTTCTTAGCACATTTCACCAAGTGAAGTGACCGATGCCAGCATGCAGAGCTCAACTTCTAAAGGAACATTTTAGGCTCCTTTGAGCATCTTTGAATGAATGTTGGGGTTATAATTTTTGACGTCTGGCACAGAAGTGGCAAATAATATGCAGTGTAATGTTCTGCTAGCAAACAGAGTATAACTGCTGGTTCTTGCTACAAACTTTCCAAATCTCCCCAGAGACCACCAGCCTGACCAGCCTGTATGTATTTCTGACGGTGCAAGTGTCCAGAAACTGTAACACGCAAAGTCATGAGCACCATGTAGCAGTCTGAGACATTACTGCCCTTCCATTTTGTAGAATCCTCAAGTCAGTAAAAGATCCAATTGGATAAGATTCCCTGTTTCATACAGCACATAATAGCACCCACATATTACCCAAAATATTATCTAAAACATTCCCAGTAGTAAATCAAACAACTTAATTCCACTGATCTAGGATCTGATCTAATCCTAATGATGGATCTTACTCTGCATCATTTAAATTTCTTTGCAATCACATATGGGGGGCTATGAGACAAGACCACATGTTAGCCATCAATGCAATTTTTTTTTCTTTTTGGTTACGGGCCAGAGAGAGGCTACTAATCAGTGTGCAGAGGTCACCCACCTGCCCCCTGGATCATAGTTCACACACACAATTAATTCATTATGGGGAAAAGTCACTGCTGGAGGTTGAACTGCCCATTCCAGGTTTTTTTTTTAGGTGAATGTCCTGCCACTGACCTGGAGAAACAGCTCCATTAACTAAAACTCTGTTGAATCACATTTTCTTATCCGATTTTTCTTACATAAACAGCATAAAACAACAATTAATAGAAAACCTTGCCACCAAAACAGGAACTGTGGTAAGTATAGGCTGGATATAGTACATTGTGGAATTTGAGTCTCTCTTAGTCAAATTAGTTTACTGTCCCTTTACAATATTGCCATGGAAAGCATGACTTGGGCATGTCATCTGTGCTAAATGAGGTTTATCACAACTGATTTACCATCTGCATTCCTGTTGTTATAGGCACGTATGTATGAAACAGAATAAGGAGTAGTTAAGATTCCTTCCGTTTACAATCTCACTTTACAAAACAAGTATTCAAGAATTCTGGCACGACATTTACGGTGGTTAAGTACTGCCCTGATAAGGAAACTGAGATATAGTAAAATAAAAGGGAGATGTGACAAGGATTTAGTCACCTGACTCCAACACTGTGATTAAAGAAATCTACTTTAACATTCATCTGAACCTGGGACCACCTTAGCTCTTACGCGTTAGAATCACCAATGCCTAAACCACTGCTTTGTACGCAGGAGTTCTGTATCAGCATTCAGCACTGAGCACCTCTTCCAGGTCATCCCAGAGGGCAGTATTCTGTAACCAAGTTCCTTTCATGGCTCCCTCCACTCTTCCAGTAGCACTACTGCTACTTTTCCCTGAACTTTTGTTAACATAGAGTCTACTGAACATGCATCTCATATACATAAAGAGATATCACACATATAACACGAGCTGTCAGCTTCAAGTGTCCTGGTACCCCAATTACTCTGCTTGTGAGTATGATCAAATCAAATTTTCCATCCTCTTCAGTCTAGAAATCTGATCAATTATGTACACAACAATGAGTCGTACCTCAGCTTGAATGTTAGATGGCAAAACTGAGGTTTCATTTTCTGTTGCACTGCTGGTCGGACCATTGCTTGGGGAACTGGGACCTGATCCAGGGGAGCTGCTACTGACTGAGGATTCTGAAAAACAGATTAAACATACATGAATTTCACTCTGGAAAGGTACACATAATCTTGATTAATTATATAATCTTTATAGCACAGGGCTTTTTTTGCTGTTGAAAAATATCTATTGGTTACACTTTTTACTTACATAAAAGACTCTTGATTCATCTTCCATTTCTTTGGTTTTCTTTTTACCACTAAAAAGGAAAGATACTCTTGATCTTTCCCCTTCTGATCTGTCTGCATCACATAAGAAGAATTTAGTATTTGTTTTTCCCACAGAGTTGGCTATGATACTCTGCATCAGGCAGAGACACTGACACAGAGCTGGTAACGAGTTTAGAAACTCTTTCCTTTTCAATTTCAAAGAGTCCTGGCTCTGTGAGAGATGAGGGCTACTGCCATCCTTTCTGTCTAGGAAGGGGATGAGCCCATCGTGGACGAATCATGACACACACATACATACCAATGGCAAAATACACACCTTCACTACATCTTTGGCACAAATGTGAAGGAATATTTACAGTATGTAAAGGTATTGAAATAGGATTTCAAAGGCTGTGTGCTATCTTGATTTAAAATGTCCCAAGTTCTGTCTAAGACAAAGGGGGGAGAGGACAACCTCATTGTATGTTGTTGTATTGAGTTATTCTAACTCTACACTAATATAAATTATATATATGTAATTGAAACAGTTAAGGTTAAAGATTGAAGAGTTATCCACTAGTGGAAGTAACCCTCTTTCAAGGGATAGCTTTCAAATCAAAGCATTCAAGAGGCTGAAGTAATTATTATCTAAATGTGGCTGAAAATATTCTATAGCTACTTCTTTGCTTATTTACTCTTTATGCCTTAGTTCATATGCAAAAATATATTTTCACTCTGACTGACATCACAGGAGGCTTCCTAACTGTTACTTGGATATCTTACTCTTTGATTTACTGAAGTGTCTCCATACCCAGCTATACTAACTGGCCATATAGAAGTTCTTGCATTGTATTTTCAATAGGTATCAGAGAAGGAGACACACAAACTTAATCTTTTTTTATCATTTTTTTAAAATTAAAATAGCATTTTTGGTATAAATGGGCATTTTAAATAAAGAGCTATTTTCTGATGAGAGAATAAAAAACAAGGGGAAAAAGAATTCAGGGAACAATGTTTAACCAGGGTTATAAAATGTCACATAGTCGATATTAATAATTATAACAGCAATCTGAAAGGCTTCAAGTTATTGTAAGAGCTAGCAGAGCTTTAATGTTTCTGCTCTTTCAATGGCATCAGGAAAAGACCTCCAGTGATAAATATTTTACTTTATACCTTATTTGTAAGAGTGCAAACTGAAAAAAAAACAGTTAAAATTAAGGAAGTGGATATCAAGAATCTCACAGAGGCTACAGCAAATGGAATTATTAAATTAGTTGTAGAAAATTTATAATCTGGAAATAATTTATCAGAAAAATACTTTATTTAGTAACTTTCATGCTTATATTCACATCTCTGTTCCAGTTTCACACATGGCATACTGTGTAAAGTTGTCACAAGAACTGCACATAGAGGGAGACCAGTGTGTTTATTCAAGTTGAATTTTATTTCTATCTTGGTGTGACCTAATTCTGATACATCAAGTGAATTCAGAGATATGTCTATAGACTAGTAACAGTCAATTGCATAAAGATATGGCCTGATCACCTGAAAAAGCCACAAATCTACTAAATATACGCAAAGTCAAAGCAAGAACTGTCAGGCCAAATACTGCAAATGCTCATTTCATTTAGCAAACAGTTTCAATTCTGAAGCACTACCACTATTCTGTGAGCTGTGGCAACTGATGCAGAATTTCCCCATCCTTACTCACCTGTCACCTCAAAAAGACGCTTCTTGAATGAACTGACGTTTCCATCCTTCCTCCTGAGCAAAGGACTGCTTCTCCTTTCTGTCACCTTTTGTTTTAACCTTGAACGTACCTTCAAATTGGGCTCTGAAGCTGTAAATGAAGAGAAGAAAATATGTGACTACAAACCCAATTCCCAGCTTGTGTCAGACACCACTGACCCTGCAGGACCTCATCTGATCCAAGGAGGGTTTGAAGGCAGAGATTTTACTGCCTAACCAACAGTCATTTTGTTGCTCCTCACACAACTTCATTTTATATTTCAAGCTAGGAACGAGTTGAAGAGAGCTGAAGTGCTTGGGATCCCAGCATTTTTCTCATTCCATTGCAACTTTGAAGTTACCCATTAATTATTGTTACTACAATATGCATTATTAATAAATGCACGCAAATTTAATTTACATTATTTTTATCTCTCTTGTAGGTGAAAACTTGGAAAACACATCTTGGAACTTGGAACATTATAACTAGATTAATGTTAATTGCAGAAACAGAGATTAGCCTCCACTGGTGCCTTTTGATTTCTCTGAGAAATATAAATTACGACAAGCCCTGCTGGCAGAACATTTCTTGGTCAGCAATTTTAGACCCAGAACTTTAGTGTTTTCTGAGCAACACACCAAACAACTAGATTTATGACAGTGTCCTAAGAACATTTACAGAGAAAAATATATGCTCTGAAAATGAAGAAGTAGGGTTGATTCCCAGAAAACCTAGGGTTATATTTAATGTACCTTGGGCAAGTTCCACCTTTGTTTCCTTAATGGATACAGTCTTTTCATATGAAGGCCAGCTCTGCTGTGCTTTTTATTTTGTAGGATTTTTAGCATGATAAAGTGTTTCATGAAGTCATTGATTTGTTCTTCAAATAAACCCTGTATCAAGAGCTAAGAGCTAGTGAAAGACAATTGTGGAATAGAATTTGTTTATATTTCCCTTTCTGGAATTGAGGATTGACTAAGCAATATCTCAAAACAGAGAGAGCTAAAAACTGGGGTCAGTTCACTCTCCTATGCACAGACTTAAACACAGCATGAAAGAAGGAGCAAGAGCTAGCAGAAAACCAAAATACATTATATCTTCACTCAGTTGAGAATTGCACCATTTCTCACTTTTGGGCAGGAACTCAATCCTACACTTCCATTACTTGTCCCTTCCCTCGTGTCACACTGCACATCTTTTTTCCTTCTGTCCTCCCTGCTCTCTGAGGGATGGGGAGGCTAGAAATGGTGACTGGAAGGCAAGGGAGCTGCTGTGACCAGCAGTGCCTGCTGTCACATGCTGACCTTTGTCACGTACTGCATTGCACGTGGCCAGGGCTGCCCTCTGAAAACCCCGTGCCTTCAACACATTCCAGACCAAGATACATAGGCTAGAACAACACTGGAAATCTTTAATAATAAACCTACTAACTGGAAATTTATTTTTATCACCTACTACCACTGTTAAGATGAATGGTTCTAACAATAAAGTGCAGATGACTTGTTTACTATCTCAAATACCATTTGAAATGAAATTGAAAATATAAAATATAATAATGGGCTATGACTACAGTATATGCCATCACCACACATCTCACCAGGTGTGATGACATTTAAAAGAAAAGGCACTCACTCCTTTTGCACTTACATTTGTTTTCAGTTCTATTATTCTGTACTTTTTAAAATGAGGAGAATATGTCTGTACATATTCTGTCTGTGCATCCGTGACAGATGAATGGGATACAAATCCTCTGCAACACTTACTGGAGAAATCCTCCCTCCACTCCTATTTAAATGTTTCATGCTTAGTCACAGCAATTCCCTTTCTACTTTTACCAAATTCCCATCACATTCTGCATCTGAATCCATCATATAAGCACAGAAAACAAATTTTAAATCCATGTATGAATTTATGAGCCATCCGAGAAGATGCATGTAAAACAGCAATATTTTAAAATTGAAATAATCAATTTTAATATTAAATGGCATGGAGGATAGTGGTTTTAAACTTATAAAATAAACCCCACCAAAAAAAATCAAAGCTAATGTTTGAAGAGTGTTTGCTTCCAATTCTGGCTTTCCTGAATTTTCTCCCTGAGACACTGCCAGCTCCTAACATGGTACTTACTAAGAGACAAGGACTAGCAAAATAAATTCTAGTTTCACTGGACAAAACATACAAATCTAAGCAATTTGAGGGTATCTGGTTGAATGAAAAAAATGTAGAAATGAACACTGGTTTTTGATTCCCAGCAGTGGGTGAGGCATTGGCTTGATGTGTGACTGTAGAGAACACTGAACCACCCTGATCCACCAAGGCTGGGGCAAAATTATTGTCCACTGCAAGAGGTATGGATCACCACTGCAATCCTATGTGCTTCAGTGCACTCCTACATGAGGGCATCTTTAATTATCAACTCTCTTCTGACAGTTAAAAAGGCAAAATTAAGTAATTTAAGCTTCAAATATGGAGTTGTGGATTGCAATAATAAACATATATTTGTATATACACACTGACTGCCTCAAAGCACATTATAAGATCATTTAGAAACTGTTTTAGTCCTTTAAACTCTGAAATGTGATCATTAGCAACGTGAAAAAAGTGAAAATAAATTTTTCAAACAATTTTTTTAAAATTAGATTCTTCCTCTAGTATTTGCAAGAAACTTGGAAAGTCTTAGTAGCAAATGGCCCAGAATTATTATAATTAATTTGCCTTACGTTTCAAATGAGTATTTGGCTCAATACTTTAACTAGTGGCTCTTAGAAGTGGTTCTACAGAGGGGTAATGTTCAAAATAACTGTTTTACATTAGCCACTCTGTAAGTATTTTTTACTGCACATTATTTGCTCCTTTGCTCAGCTTAATTAATCCATTGCCACGGCTGACTATGTTCATCACACAAAGGCATTCTCCATGGGGAAAATTGTCACATGGGGAGTCAATGCCAAATGACTTTTGAGGCTAAAGATTTACTACCCAGCTTGCTGCAGAGTAGCAAATACAAGCCCCTAAGAAGTAACTTTTTTTGCTACAGTAAGTAGCAGTACATATAAGTACAAATACAGTAAATTTTGCTACCACAAAAATATTGAAAAGACCATCAGGGAATCTACATGGGTGATTCAACCATGAACCAAGACACTGACACAGCAAGAAAATTAATGCACGTGGCTAACTTGCTGTACCCAAACCATCCCACAGGGTCCAGAACTCAACACTAGATTAATTCTACCCCAGAAAGCAGACATCCTGTATTTCACCTTCCTGAGGAAAAGAGGCCTCTAGAAGCGCTGGAGGTGTGGAATGGTGTGGGTTTTGCTGTGTTTGATGACTCCAGCTGTAGTGGACTGAATCATCTGACCAAGGAGCCCAAATGCCACAGACAAGAGAAAACCAAGAGCACATGGCCAGGAATGTGGCCATGAGGACAAGGAAGACAGCATGGCAAATTTTCATGGCAGCAGTCTGGCTGGTTGGGCTGTGAATCTAAAATCTTACTAAGAAACAATATATAGCTGATACTGACTTAGTTGGTCTCTGTTTAGCTAACACTTCTATTATGGTAAGCATTTTGGAACAAGTAATAATCAATTTACACCTGGAGAAAGTGCACATACATTATTTGAAAGTGTTTTGTAGCAAAGAAAACAAAAAGACACAGCTATTTTCTCTGAAGGCCATCAAAGCCCATGTCATAGTTCTCAATGACAATCAGCTGGCACCGATTTGACTGATCCACTTCAGAGGATTTCAGGAAAGAATAGTATGAAAATTACTTTCTTTTACGTAGATGTAGCATAGTTTGGAATATTGAGATGTTGCAGTAATATGACTTGTTCAGTTTTATTGCTATTACCTGGCTTATTCTCTTTTTAGTGCTGGTAATTATGGACTGATGATGATCTTTAAATTATTCTAAGTGGGGAACAGATATGAAAGACACAGAAAGGATTAGTTTAAACAACAGCAGAAGATATCACAGGCAGTCAAAGGATTGGTTACCTAATATTTTGCCATGATTTGAAATTGTGTTTACAGAACTAAGAACTTTGGCTGTGGGTGAAGGAGAAAAACAGTGTCTGAATTCATTTTCTCATATTTTACAGTGGCTTCATAGAGGAAGAAAGAATGAAGTAACTGTACTGTTAAAAATGGAAAATATACAGGCTTCTATGTAGGTACACAATAATTTCATCACATGAGCTATCACAGATAGGTGAAACAAACTAGTCTTGCTCAAATACAGGCACAAGAGATGGGAAAATGACTCAGTGAAGTCATTACATCCTATACTCCACTTACCTTAATATTAGCAATTTGCAGATACTAGCATTAATAATATAGCCTGAGGCTAGATTGCTCCCAAATGATCTGAGGTTTTCTTGACAGGGCTTTTCTTCACTGTTTCTTTTTATTAAACATACAGAGATATTTAGGAAGAAGGAATGAAAATCCTTTTTACGCATGGGGAGAAGACATATATGAAGAGAATGTAAAAGACAATAATGCACTACTTTCTGATGGTTCCTGGAACACAGTAGTACTTTTGTATCAGAAGAGTGTGTGCCAACTTCAAATCAGCATTTAATGAAGCCAGGCAGGAAATGGGGGATGGGAGAGGGTGCATAGCAAGCAGGTCCTCATCTTGAGGCTAAAGCCCTATAGAGAAGCCTGAAGAACAGAAAGTGAGCTTTTGTCCAGATTCCAAAAGGCTCTAAACTGAAAGCATTTCCTTTTCCTCACAAGCAGGCTGGCTTAGAAAAGCTGTGGGGCAGTTGAGCTAAATGATGCTAAATTTGGCTAAAAAGATTCCAACACCAGCATGAGCAACAGCTGCAAAACTGACATCCTCCTCGAGAAAGATAAATTGTCCACCGTCGCCCAGGCATCAACTGTTATCACTAAGATCCTTTTTAAAACAGCAACCTGAACTTCCCTAACATAATGAGGTCACCAGAAAAAACTAAAAACAAAAGACTTCAAGATCTTCAAGCAAATCGTCACAGGTATTCTCTATTTCTTTAGCTATAGTTTTTTTAAGCTGTGAAGAGTCATATGTACTAATTTGAATATATTCTGCACTGTACTCCATGCAGGAGTTTGGGTTTTTTTCTGGCTTATATCTAACAAGTATGAGTACCTGAATACAGAGCCAAGAAATCTGTTTATTCACACCACACAGGTTGCTTTTTTTTAATACTATTGTACTAGACACTCACATACAGACAAGGATTTTGTGCTGTACAACACACAACCATAACACTCCATGCCTGAGATAGCTCAAAGTTACAGCACAAAATGATGATGTGTGGCTACAGACCATCAGAACTGCAAAATGAACGTTAAGATGGAGCAGGTTAGCACAATGCCCGCACACCACTGGTTTATCCTTTCTCAAGTTTCTTTCTAGCACTCTGGCAATTGAATATTTTCAAGAAGATGCTGCACGTGGATAATTAGATAACCTGGAGATTTTTGTTGTGATTTATCCTGAAGCAGGAGGGGCAGAACTGGAAAAAAACACACTGTGAAGAGATCCTTATTTTGTTGGGTCAACTGCATAGCTCAACAGGTTCCTGGGTGCTGTGGGCTAATAAAACAGCCTGCCTGCCTATGCTACGCCAGGGTCTGGAGATCAAGGAAAAGGTCAAATCCCACATTAATACTGCAACAAAACCAACCAGAACAGTCATCTCTTAGGTTCCTAAGAAACTGGTCTGAAGGTTGTGGATTAAGGAGAAACTTCCCAGTTCCCCCTACAGTTGAGGCAGGCAGAATCAAATGCACAAGACAGCCCTAAGAACCACCAGAAAGGATAAACATGAAGATAATCTGGGCTTCTTCAGCAAAACTATGGATGCAACCAAAGCCTGGCAGTAAGCTAGAGAGGCAGAGAGACAGAGGTCAGGGACAAAAGCTGTTTCCAGCTTCCTCAGCTGCTTTGTGAAGAGTTGTGAATGAGCCCTGAGAGACCTGTTGGTCTCGCAGCCTTTATGGCACGTGGTTCTCACAATCATGTAACTATTCTCTGCACTAAATGAAGTTTCTGATTGCTGCTCTGGCTTCCTGTAGGCAGCCACAGAGTGCTTCAGCCACCTCCACATGATTATATAAAGCATAGGCAAGATGAGCGCTGCCTCTTTGTCTTCATACATGACTGACTGACATTTGCTGTAAAAGGCCACATCCCAATGGAAGACAATACTGGACAACGTGGACATTGTCCCTACTGGATGACAGACTAGAAGATGGTAGCAATTTGCATGTAGTATAGTTCTGTGGGTTCAATGACTTCTCAATTCTGGATATTGAAAATGCCACTTCTGAAAGGGTTTTAAATTAGATTAATGAGAGTGAAAGCTATTTACACATGCCCTCTCAAGCTCTTCCAAGAGCTACATGGACCTGTCTGCTGGGTGGTCCCAACAAGGCAGGAGAACCAGATACAGCAGTACAGGATGGAGATGCTTTGTTTTTCTGGCTTGCATCACCTAATATGTTTTCAGGATCTACTGAAACTGTTTCCTGTACAACCATTCACTTTATGGGGAGTGCTGGTCATATGTGAAACCCTTTAGTCCTTTGCTTTATTTTACTTCTGTAAAAGGTAGAATGCTTTATTTTTTCAGACTAAGGTAAATATCCATGGCCTAAATAAAAAAACAGGTTTAGTGAAACACATGGTAAAAGAGCTAATTAGATTAGAGGGGATCTTGCATCCCTTCTGCTCTCTTCAGGCTAAGGAAACCAATTTAACAAGATTAGAAAATTTTCATTAATTTTCTAAAGCAGGTTCAAAAATTAAATAGTCCCTGAAGCTACTTTAAATATCTAACTTTTCTTTGTTATTCACTGCAGTCTGTATGAAACATAAAATATTTGTTTCATTATTCATTTAAAAAAGTGTTATCTTTCTAGGCACAATTTATTGAGTTAGATGTAGAAATTACTTATTGTACTTCTTGGATTTAGCTAAAATGGGAGATCCTGAATATCTGAACTGTATGATGTATTATCTCCTGCTGATATATGTTCTTCATGTAAGCTATAAGGCCAAATAACAGGTCTCTCGATAGAACTTCTAATAAATTCTGGTTTTTAGCAAAGAAACAGCATCTCCTTGCACTTGCACCACAGGGTTCTTCAGCAGTTTCAAGAAGGCCGTGGTTTTACTGGGCCTTATGAATCCTCATTTCATCTCAAGTCTGCTGAAACCATGACATTTCACTGCTTTGTCAGGTTCATCTTCATCTTCTTACAGGTAAAATAACATCCTTTTCCCATAATAAGTAGGGGATTAAAAAGCAAATACTACTATACTGGCTTGAACCACAGAATTAAGGAATAAGGATAGTTTAAAATTAATTTTCATCTTCTCTCCATGTCATCAAATTCTGTAATTTTATAGCACTTTCTGGAGCCAACTCATCTGAGTTCTCAGGAGATGCAGAGGAGAAAAGAAGATGAAACAAGTGCCTGAATAGAGGATATCCCTCATTTAAATCATAGTAATTCAATAAATAAATTAAGATATGCATGACTGGCAGTCCTTCTGGTTAGGTCTCCACTGGTAATTCTTACCCTTTCTTCTGACCATCTATACCAGTCAGTTCTAGCTGGAAAGAAGTGATGGGAATACAATATCCTACTTTCTGCAAACAGAGCAAATCCCACCCTTCAGTCTAAATCCTCCTCCCAAATCCACTGAATCCCAAGAAAAAATATTCTGTTCAGTGAAGAACTGTCGCAGATAATCCCCTAGCCCATGAAGTCAAGGCTTTTGCCATGGTCACCATTTGACCCCTAGATACATAATCTATTTTTTATAGAATAATCACATTCATGATTATGTTGTTTCCCAAGCCTCATAAACAAAAGGAACTAGTTCACAGGGTGCTTAAATCCCACAGGTTTTAATCTAAGAAAACATCCAGCAGTGATAGCTCACTGACATCAGGCAAAAAGTACAGTCCAATATTTCATCAGCCTTCAGAAATTCACGATGAAACACTATCATCTTCTCCCCCAGTTTAACAGGGCATCAGTGTTATCAGTAAATGTGAGCTGGTTAGGTCTAGACTGCTGAATTGTACTCTGGAGTTGTCCAAAGGCAACAGGGTGCCAAGAAAACAAAAGCAACCAAAACACAGTATATCTTGCTCGCCTAGCAGATGAAAACCATTGGCCAAGTTCATCTCAAAAGCAGGAAGGCAATTCAGCCCCACTGAAGAAAAATGAAGATAAAATTGTCTCCAAAGTTGTTTAGACATTCAAGACACGTTTGTCTTCTTGAACTTCTGTATGCAAGGCCAACTTTGTGAAAGCATCTCCTCATGTAAAGCAAAGTGAGAAGAAAAACCCCATGTCTGAAGTCTTAGTTGAACATCCATACTACACCTTCACAACCATATGGAATTAAAATAAATTTACTTTTAGATAGATTTTTTATGCTCTGGGATATAATTCCAGTCCCCTACAACTTAATTAGCTAAATACACAATGTAACCTTCCATCTGCTAGAGTAATTTAACAAGAATAATTGTGCACCACCATAACTCAACGAGACACTGAGGAAAACCATTGAAATGCTATTTCCTTTCCTTTGGAAGAGAGTTATGTACAATTTCAGCATGCTTTGCATTTCTAACAGTTAAAGCCAACAGGGAGGTATCACTCTCATTTATATTACTTTCCCATGAGAAAATCAAAAGCAAAGTACAAAGCTTATGCCTTTGCTCATGAATGGCTCTGTAATACTCACTTGGCTTTAGCCACAACACGTTATTTGGCAGCTAAACCCCTTAATTAGAGTTGTGGGTTTGAATAGATTTTTCAGCGAAACTATGTTTTTTAGGACTTTGGAGAAGTGCAGTCTTTGCTAACCGATATCTTCTATTTTGGATGATCCCATACCATGTGATTTCCACTTTTCATTTCTGTTTTTCATCTTTAGATGTTCTTGTTTACTTTTCTAAAAGTTTTCAACTGTCCCTGCTCTAGATACAGTGGAAGAAAGTTCCTAGTCCTGCTGAAATCAAACAGGACGGTTTCTACTGACTTCAAAGAGTCTCAAATTTTATATGCAGTATTTTGTAACTTATTTATCCAGAGGGAATAAGCTTTGAAATACTCATTAAAAACATTCCACTTCGTTTTCAATGGATATTATGCTCTTAAAATGCTTTACATTTTAGGACTGCTCCCTGTTGCTTATTGAAGGGGTTTCTTTAGGTTCAAAAGTCAAAAAGATGTCTAGTTTCTGATTATTTGCTTATCAAAAAGTTATGCAAGGCACTTCTTAATGCTAATTTACAAAGCATTTTTGAAAGCATACACAGTGTAAGAAAGCTTTTATGTACTCACATGAAGCAGAACTTCATAATTCAATTTTGGTTATACACTGGTCAGTAAAAGAACTAAGACAGTATTTTGATCAAGACTGTATAATTAGTTTTGCTATGAAAAAGGGTTGGTAGTGTCATAGAATAATTACTGGCAAAACAGAACATGACATATATACATGGAGTGGGATTTTTGCTAAAAAAAAAAAAGACATTGAATTTGGAAACTAAGTAAAATTTTTACCCACTCACAAAAAAACTTGCTTTCTGCAATTAAAAGTAAGTGTTAAACAAAATACATTAGAGGAATAACCTTCCACTGATGGGAAGACTATGATGGTCTTCATGAGAATCATTCTGGTGGTGACTCCTGTTGAACCCTGTGCAGGCCCTGGCAGCTTTCGTGACACCAAGGCATACCTACACAAGTTCTTTTCTCTTTGACAGTGTCATTAAGCCTACCCTAGCACTCATTTTTATTTAGTTTTAAGATATCTTAAATAAATACTCCTCTAACTTGAGCTCAATCAGAATGACAGGACATCCCTCCTCAGCCCTAGCTTGGGAGGCTGAAGTGCTCTGATGGGCTGGAGACAAGAGCAACCCCACACTGTGGCTACATCCACATCACATTTCCTTGGAGCTGCTGGCTCCCAGGGCCTGGACACCAGCTTGGCCTGTTCATTACCTGAATCCGGGAGCTTTGCCTCCGATTCACTCTGCAACTGCAAGCAGAAGCTTCTTCTCTTTCTAAAAATTCCTACTACTAATTACATGCTCTGAAGTTACTGATACTGAATTTGGGAAGGCTGAAAACGTTTGGTGAAGAGGAGTCAAGATCAGGGTACCTTTCCTCCTTCTCGCTGTGATAAGTACTGATTTCTTCTGAGCACATTACATAGTCCAAATTTGTTGAGATGGCTCACCAGCCCAGGAAAATATGGAGTCTGGAGAGGCAGGAATGCTTAGCATCCCTGGAAAATGGGATAAAATTAGGAGAATCATATGTTTGCCTCATTTCCCTGCTTCAGTAAACAAAGTGCCTCTCCCATTTATTGTTCTTGCTCATAAATTCAGAGAAAAACAGCACTTCTCTCCACTGAGATGGACTTCCTCATTTTGGCAGACATGGTAATTGAGGGTTTGGGATACTCCAAGGGTTTTTTAAAAATAAAAACCAAAAGAAATCCAGCTTTTCCATATACTGTTACATCACAAAAGAATGCTTTTCCTAGAAAATGAAAACAGAAATAAAATTTGGTGGCACAAAAGGGGAAAGAAGAACCTTCACACACAAAATGTTTTTCTTCTGATTTTCAACTGCTACAGTCAATTTCTGAGTCACTAAGTGCACAAAGACCTGTAAGGAAATATTCTAACTAATTTTTTTTCTTAAAAAATTACGTCTGCTGAGTTTTCATTCAGGAATCTTTCATTCTCATTTACACAAGAGCTACACTGTTATTCTACTGCCTAATCAGGTTAACTTAATATGGGTTTTACAGAGTGATCTTCATGGCTGTTCAGGACAGCCCTCTTCCTCTCTTTCATCACAATATTAAACAATCCTTCATCTCCTCTTTTTTCCTGTATGGAATTATGCAACTTCTCCCATCCAAGGAAGAACCTCGTACTATTTGTTATTTAAAAAAACCCCATGATATTTTTCCATTGAATTTGCTTCCAATTTTTGGAAAGTGAGCTACAAACATCTTCTCAAATTGTACATTGTGAGAGATCTTCAGATCCCTAAGCACAATGCAAGTCATAAGCATACAACTCCATCTGCAAAGAAAGATTCAGCTGGCAGAAAATCAAAATAAATAGAAATACTGATTGACATTCCCATTCTTCCATGATTGTGTTAAACTCAGGAAAGAAAAAACAGCTCATACTTGATATGATGATGTCCCCAGGAATTTCTTCTAAAGAAAGCCAAAACACGAAACAAAATGCAGAAATTCCACCTACAGCAACATTTTAAAAAAGTATACAGCTTCAGCCAGAGAGCTAACTCTTGCTGGAACTTACTGGCTTTTGCTGGTTTGTATCAACACTTGCATACAAAAAATGAAATTTTAAAGATTGGGAAAAGTGCAAATGTTAGGGCCATTTGCCAGAATTTCTGCACTTTGAAAAGGTAAAAAAAAAGCAGGAAAAAAAAAATCTTTGAAAAGCTCTTCTACCCTACCAAACCCATCTAGCTTATCATGTTTTGTATCCTCATAAAGAGGATAATATTTTCCCGGACAGACAGTCAAAGAATAGAGGAGCTCAACAAGCAAAAGTTCCCCTTATTAATTGATCAGATTTTCAAAAGTACATGGCTCCCATCAGAGCTCTTAAAACAGTCAGTATGAATTTCAAAAGTGTTCAGTAATAGGGAGGTATTTTCCAACCTCTCTGGGAAATTTAGACACATTAGTCTCATTGAAAGTTAATGAGCCATGTGCTGCTCAGGCTTTTGGGTGCTTTGTAGACAACACACTACAACTAGTAACCATGGTGCAAGTTTTGGGGGATTTTGAAAACTTGATCTTATGCTGTTTACACTAAATTCTGCTCAAAGTTACAGATGTGTAGCTTCTCATGGTGCATTTATCTATCCAGTGAAGCAATAGCTCCCCTTGCTCTACTCTTTTCAAAGTCTGTCAACACCAAGCATCTGAATGCAGCTGTGCAAAGCATTGCATATCCTGGCCTCTAGCCCCTAGGACAGTCCCAATCCTCCATGCAGCTAAAACTTTCTGAAGCCCACTGCTGACAAGTTCTGCTGCATCTTGCACAGAAAGGAACAATCCACATGGCTGAAACTTGTTGTGTAACCACAGTCACTGCACTAGGATGTTAACTCTGGTACCTAAACACTGACAGAGCAAGACTCTTTTCCTAGTTATCTAAGCATTACACCATTCTATAAACTAGAAGAGTAAAAAACGGCAGAAAATATTTTCCTTTGTGCCATTCTTTCGGAATTAATTTTTAGAAGATTAAAAAGGAGATGCCACTTCAGAACTAATTAAGCAAAGATTAAATGGATTCCTGAACAAGAAAGTAAGCAAGCAAAATTCATGATTTACTATGCCTGAGTGACACTTGTTGTTCCCTTAGCACTGAAAAACACATTAGGATGTAAGGGAAGAATCATTCAGCTTTATTTCCCATTAAATCTGATCTCAGAGTACCTGATTCAATCAGAGTTATCTTACAAGAGCATTTTAACAAAGTTGGAGAAGAGAAATATACCCCTGTATCTTATATTATAAAGATTTTTTGAAAAAAGTAACCTAAAAAGCAAAACAAAGCTGTAATTAAAAGTCACAACAGGTATTCCTTTCTTCAGGCTGAAAGGAATGTGGGGTCTGCTTTCATATGAATTGCTGACTTCACGCAGGTTCAGCACCACAGAGGGTTTGCCAGGAGCCAGTGGCAATAAGAGTTCATAGCCTAAAGGGAAGGAAAAGAGGTTCACCCCTCATGGCAAAGGTCAGATTTCTGCAGGCTTACAGCCTGTCCATATCCATGAGTGTTCGTGGGACATCTTTGTCTAGTAAGGTCCCGTGAGGATGACACAGGCTCCACAATGTCCCCTCTGCCTGGAGGATGGCCCTATAGCCACCCAGATCAGTTTGGGGTCATTTGACTTGTGTCGATTTGGTTCCTGTTGCTTTTACACTCAGCCTGAGGAACAATCATTGAAAACTTTGTGGGGATGTTGCTAAGACTGGAATTAAACATCTCTAGCACACAGAGCGACTGGATGTGTAAACAGGATATTAACAGTTGCTATTTTCACGGATATGGAGAGATATCAAATATCCTCTGTTGGTAACATAAACATGCTGTACACTTCATTTATATTTGCTTATCAGAATCACTGTGTCAATGTCATAGAAAAGTTTATATTAATGATTATATTATTATTTGTCTATTTATTCTATAGATATCTTTTCAGAGAGTCATCATCTCCTTCGTTCAATTTTGGAACTGATGCACTGCATGCCCAAATATTTGGAATAACATATAGAAAACATCTGGATTTAATTATATTATAGTCCTCTTATGCAGACAATGGGAATTGAATTAAGGAATATTTTGAAACCCCCACAGAGATATAAAAGTATTAGCAGCTGCACGAGAACTTCACTGTTACAAAGTCTGAAAATGTTTTGTTTTACAGATCAACAGGCTGACACATCATAAATATCAATCATAACATTTAAGATACATAAACATGGAAGAAAAATTAAAGCTTGCATTTCAAATACATGTAGATGAATTCATAGCATTTAGAAGATGCAGAATGCATCCTTTTGTTCAAAAAATGAAAATGTATAGTCTATTGGCATAGAAAATATATGTTGTATGGTGGTATTAAACAGAGAACCACATAAGGACTTATTATGTTGAACAGCCTGAACAAGATTTTATAGAACCTTGTTATATTGCCACCATATTGTACAAAGGGTAATTCAGCTAGAATAAATTAGCATTTTGTTTTTCATGCTTCCACTCCTTTGAAAATATTTGGGGATATAGTATGAACTTAGAGAGTCTGCCCAAAAGTATTAGATTCAGGCTGGATTTTCTCTCTGAATATCTTCTGGTTCCAAATGCCACTTCTTTTCAAGTCAGTTTTGCAGTTAGTTTTCAATCTCCCAGTGGCAAAATCGCATTCAAAGGCTGTTAGCACAGTAGGGGGTCAGACCTTCTCTCTGAACGTAACTATATCACTCAACAGCAGACTCATGCAATAAGCGATCTAATGTTTTCTTTTCCTTTTTCCCCCCTCCTCTGAGTGTCTCCCTGCATTCCTGGATACCAGTCACTGCACCAAGGTCCTGAGGCAACAGCCACATGGACTCCACTGCCATTCTAGCTTTCTTTATGGTGCAGAAAAAGCTAAGTCTACAGTTCACCTGCTGTCAAGAAAATATATTCAATTGTTAGATCTTCTAAAATATTCTAAAACCTTCAAAAGAACATTTTCTATGTGTCAGAAGACATGCAAAATGGACACAGTGCAGAGCTGGTAATGGCAAGGTCACAGGTTCGACCCCCATATGGGCTATTCACTGAAGTGTGGGACTCCATGATCCTTCTGGCTCTCTTCCAGCTCAGAATATTCTGTGATACTCTTACAAACGCTGACAATCAATGACACAATTTATAATATTAATCCAATTCTTCCTCCTTCCATGATTTCCCCTCAAAATGCCCTGAAAAACATTGTCTAAGAGCAAAATACCATCTGAAGATAGTTACTTTATCTACCAAACACGGCAGAGATACTTGTTAAAGCCAGAAGAAAGGCAAAGAAAATAAAGATCCATGAAATGAAGATGTGTTTAGAAATAAAATTTATCAGAATTGAAGCCCACACTAGCTGTCAGCACTGGGAAACATCGACTCTTGGTACCATGTGGCCAGGCTGACCTTGGAAATACGCAGGCTGGATCTTTGAACTTACTCATAGTATCATCTTGAACTTATGGAATATGATATATGCCTTGCTGATGGACAGCCTGGTAAAAATAAAGGGTGGGAGAACTGCTGGGCAAGGGGCTCGAATAAATGACGCTAACTCACCCGTTTTACGAAGTGGAAAATCATCCTTAGCATCCTGTGCTCCTGGTAAAGTATATTTGTATGGTGGCGAGGCCCCACTCAGGGGTGGAGAGCTTTGATCCAGTGAGGTATGGTGGGCAGCCCTGCAGCAGACACAGAGGTCACAAATTAGCTGTCACTGAGGTGACCAGCAGTAACTATCCACACATGTTGTACACATCTCAGCTGTGTTTATGTGCTTGTTCGTCTGAGTGTGCACAAACCACAGGCTCATGTAACCAATTTCACTCTTACAGTAAGTTATGGAACTCCATGGGATTCCCAAAAAACGCATTTTTTGCACTCATTACAGAAGTCACATAGGATAAGATTCATGTTGATCTACAGACAGGGTCTGCCTCCAGTTTGGGGAATTGACCATTTCAGGTGGTTGCTTTTTAATATGAATCAGCTGACACACAGCAAAAGCCACTTAAGGCTTGTTTATCATGTACAAAAAGAGGTATATTGATCAAGGCTTCTCTATCAAAATGTGGGGGATTTTCAGGGCAGGAGGGCTTGTATAAAATAACCAGAAATACTGACCTATACTGACCTGTTATCTCTTGGATACCCCCTTCCCCCAAATTATTTAGTGGACAAGGTAAATGAAACCTTGACTTTAAGTTCAATTTGTAACTTTTGTAAGCACACCACTCTGCAGCACATGGCACTTATGTCAGCAGAGAAGTTTCAAGCTGAAGAGTATTTTCTGACAACTGCTGTATTAAAAGAATATTGTGGGCAGAGATTTCTGAACAACCACGTAGAAATTGCATCATGTGGCTCAGAAACAGGGGTTGGGTTTTTTGTTTTTTGGAAAGGGTGGGGGGGGATTGCTTGATTTTTTTTATGTCGAGAGGGAGAGAGGGAAAGGAGAAAAACTTTCAAACTTTGTGTTTATCTAAAAATTATTTTGCTTGGCCTTTTACAGACTCTGCTTGTCTTTCCAACGCAGTGTGGTTAATCAGTAACACATCTCTGTCATGAGAGGAAGTACTACTTTCTGTAGTGTAGCAGAAGGCATCCTCTGCAGAGCTCCTCATACTCAGTCATCCAGAAATCTTACATATTCAATAGAGTTTTAGGCATTATTTGGAAGGAAAAAATTAATTAACTACTGCATCTCCACCAAACACAATATAACTATATATTAAATCATTTTACCAAAATGCTCTGGTTAGCTCAGAATGCAAACTTGAAGGGCCAACCTTCAGCAATCCTTTTTAAAAATAAGAAGTAAAAGATGGAAATCTAGTGTACCATATGCACTTCTGCTTGTCCTATTGAAGGTCAATGCGGGCATGACATTGAAGTCTTTCAGAAACACAGTTCATTTTGTTGGATTCATTTATGTGGGGAATAAAAACTGCAAAACTGTAAACTCTTACATGGCAACAGACCATTTGAAGGATTCAACAAAATCACTTGCTTCCTTGGTCTAAGTAGATTCTTGTCAGGGCCAAGTTATCCTAAGAATATGCAGTCCGGATACTAAAATCCGTGAGTCAGGAAAGTTAAATGACCACAGTCTTTCTCAAAATCCTTGTGAATTACTAACACCATTCAAGCAACTTCACTGGAAGCAAAGCAGCGTCTCTTCAAGAGGAAATGTTTTGGGATTGATTCAAAATCCAAGTAAGACAAAGTTTTTCTAACCACAAAAAATTAAGATACTTGGTAAAATGACAGGTATGGTTGCAAAATTTGTGACAGCAACAGCTATAGATGCTACAGTTGAAGCAGCTGAAATAAAAACAATTATACAGATTTTTGAGAGAGTCTTGTTCTGTATAGTTCTCATCACTGAACACCAAATACTCCTCAGTTTGACCAGAAATATAACTCTTCTGGCTTTTTGCTAATCTTTGAGGTTGAACTGCTGCCTTGCTCTGGAGGCAGACTCTCAACAGCCCTGCTGGAAAAGCATTCTGCCAAGTTTTAGCTGATACCTCAACGAGACAAGGAAGCAGCTTAATACTGAACATACGTGTACCAGAGCTTGGGGTGACGGCTCATGGAATGATTCTTCCCATTTGCTGGAGAGTCTTTTGTAGCTGATTTACTTAACAGGAACTCTTGAAGTTTCTGCTTCACTTCTGTACTGGCCACTGCCCCTGAGAAACAGAGAGTTAAATGCATCTTATCTTTACTTTAAAAAAATTACCTTTTTAAAGAAAACAAACTACCAAACAGAGTCTGTGACTTATTGCTGGAAGTTTTGTAAACTATAAAGTAACTATTGGTAGAAAAAGTCAAAATGAGATAACATTTGGATTAAATGCTTGTCTGTGGAAGCCTGAAGCTGGCCATGACCCAAAAATCCAGTGAAGTCATAAGGAATATTTCAACAGTAGATGAGGCCATTTATCCAGGGCCAGATGTATCTAAAGAATTTAAATTATTTCCTGATAGTTTCCAACAATCCGAATACAAAACCAACAATAGAACTAAAAAGACAGTAACAAAAGGTCAGTTTGAGTTTTCAGTAATGGATGTTTTTTCTTTTAATAAAGTACTAGTAGTAACACAGCAAAATTGTCCTCTGAACACTGTCTTGGTTATAAACAGAACATTGCAGAAAGAGCCAGCAGTGAGTCTTTTAATTGGAGACCCTTAAGAGCCTCTACGTGCAAAGTCTGGAAGACAGGAGACACTTCATTTTGACCTCTCTTGGTGGCCAGCTCAATAGAGAACAAAAAGTAGAGCGTGTCAAGTAGAGCTTTAAGGTTAAACTGCCAATTCAAGCTTGCAGCATGGGACATCATAGCCAAAATAGTGTTCATTGAGGAAAAAAAAAAGTATGAAAACAAAAAATATTTTGGTTTTCCATAATCAGTGACAAAAAAAAGGGATGAAACCTCATTTCTTTCAAAGGTGCAGCACTAAGGCATATTTGATACTCTAAGTATTTGGTTACCCAACCCTGACACACCACAGCTGAGATGCTGAGCATGTCCCATGTGACCCATTGCCCACAAAAAACCTCTACCACTGCTCTGCTTCATACTCCAACTCCCCTGCCCACACCTCCCTTCCCTCCTCTACTCATTAAAAAGATCATCACCACCAACAAACTCTGGGGCTGGGGCTGGGCCTGGAGGGGTCACAAGCTACTTGGCTGGCTGTTACAGCCTGAATAGCCACCCAGCAAGCTCAAATTGAGAAGGGAACCACTGAGGTCACATTTCTGCTCTTCCTCTGGCAGGAGCACTAATAAAGCCTAACTTCATATGGAGGCTGACTTTTTTATACTACTTAGAGGAACCTTTTGTTCCTCCAGTTTCCACACCCTCACATTTCTAGGTCAATACGATGGAAATTTTTTTACGGGCTTATTGTTCTTCAAACTACTAGGAGCACCACGGACACCTAAATTTCTAAAGCCCACAACATGGTACACCTACATCTGCTGAAGTGATAATAGTTTTCCACCTGAGGAAAAAAAGCTCTTTTCTGCTTCAGTCTTTGTCAGTTAATTCTTGTGCTCATTTAGTAGGGCAAGTAACAGTATCTGTTTGTGGCAGCTTCATTTTGAATATCTTCATACTGTACTTCAACCTGATTTTCCAACTGACCTCACTAAAGAGAATTATTTGTATCTGTCTCCCTCTAGTGAGCACCAAATCCTAACAAATCTTTATAGTTATTTTCTTTATAGCTATATGTAAGCTAGAAAAAACTCTTGGTTACACCTCAAGAAACGTCATCAAGAACAAACACATGACAATTTGAAAAAGTCCTAGCAAAATATTTAGAAGCTTCATCTTAAGATATTCTTAAATATTTCATTTTATTTTCAGTCTTGAAACAAATCTCAGCAACTAATTTAATTTTTGCTGTTCTGTAGTGCTTTCTGTATTGAGAAATAAGTTTTTCAGAAACTGTGAAGCTTTATGATTTCAAATTTTCTCATTATTTTATACAAAGAGCTTGACTCTTGAGATGCATATCTACGAGTCTGTCAAGCTGTGCTTTCCTGCAGTCTTCCAAGTCTGCACACAAACCAGAAATGTGTTTCTGTGGGTGCAGTGGGTGGCCCTGCCCTTCTCAAAGCACAGTCTTGACTTCTCGACCTGCGTATTTCACACAGGAATAGGCTTCCTTCAGGTTCCTGTTCATAGTTCATTTTGGCTGGGAGAATGCAAAGGGGAATAGATTCATTTCTTATTAGGATTCATGGTACATTGGCTCTTACTTTCTCGTCCTCTTTCTTTGCCTCGGAGGGGAGGAAGCTGTTGCTCCCTGCGATGCCTCTCCAGTTCCTGCTCTTGTCTTTGCTGCTCCAGTTTCTGCTCTTTTTCAAGGAGTTCTTGCTGTTGTTTAATGGCTAGTAGTTCCTGTTGTAACTTGCACAGAACAAAAAGACATGAGAAAGTGCAGTTTGCAATGTTTTCTAGGTCAGTCCAGGTTAAAACAACCCCCTTGAGTAACTGAGGATCAGGGCTTGCTTTTATGCTTACACTTCTTTTCATCTTTTAACTGACTTTTAAGCAGCATAGTGCATTACTGGCTGTCACCAAATTGAACTCTAGTGTCAGGTAGCTGCCTGCTGCTCTGGTTTCACTTCTTTCTCTTTTGGCAAAGATGACTGGAAACTTCACATTGTTCTTTGCCTGTGCATCACCTAACTCTGGTTGCTGTGCTCTGCTGCATTTGTCAGCTCTGTCAAGTGGAAGTTTAGCACAGCAGCACAATGGCAAGTAGATAAGAGTGAAAAAAATGAAATGAAAGGCAAGATCATAAATTCCCGGTAAAAATCCATTATAGCAATCCTGCCATAGTGCATGCAATCCCATAAATCATTTTCTTTTTGTATTATGTGAGGCAGCTCAGAGAAGAGTGAAAATACAACACTATCAGGGTCTGCCTCCATTTTACAAATGCAAATATTATGCACTTGCCTATCAACTCGATTTGTGGTCACAAACTCAAACAGTAGCCCAAAAAAGCAGTCTTTTAACATACTGAAAACAGTATATACCGAAAAACCAGCCATAGTGAAGTTCAGCTGGAAATCCAGGTTGTAAAACAGGTAGTTCAATCTTCTGTGGGTGTGGTGGCTTCATGAGCTCAGTGATTCTCACAGTATTGCCTCGGTCTGCTGTGCACAACTCACTGCCAGCAGTTTTGTTTTAAAAGGCTTTTATCACCCCAACATAGAGAAAAGAGCAGTCAAACACCATCTCTCAGTCACAGCAAACCTTTCAGGCATGTTCCCTTTCTGTGTCTGCTTAAGCATATTGACTTTGCAGATAAAGTAAGGGATAAATGAAAAATGTTGCTACCTTAATGTGCTCCTGGAGCTGGGCCTGATGCTGGCGGGTCAGGTTTTCATGCTGCTTCTGGAACTCTGCAATGAGCAGTTGTTTCTGAATCTGCTGCTGCTGCTGGATCAGGAGCAGCTCCTGCTGTAGCTGCTTCTCGCGCATTATCGGGTCCACCATGGGAACCATCATCCTGAGATCCGTCCGCAAGTCTAACGGTGAGATCGGCTCCAGGCCCACGGGAACCTCCGACTTCACATCCACTGCGGGAAGAGAGCAACAACACACAGACATATTAAATATAACAGGAGGAGGAGAATAGAGAGCATTCCTACAGGGAAAAAGACCCCTTTCACTCCCAGATTGTGTCCATGCACAGTCTTTTCAAAACATTTAATGCAATCTATGCAATCTTCAGCCCTTCCCTTCCATTCTCTCCAAAAATACTCCCAGAATAACATTCTGCTAAACAGGTTAACACACAACACAGGTTCTAAAACCAGATTGTAGCTCAATGGAGAAATATTTAGTGAAAATCTCCTAGGCACTATTGATGCTACACAATAAACACTCAGGGCACTTGCTCAGGATACGATGAAGGCCCTGCACCGCAAGAGATTTTGCAAAGCTAATACGTAGATTTTTCTGAGGATACTGTTACACAGGAAAAGCTACTCAGTGCTACATGGCTACTGCATATACATATACCTGGCAAACACAGAGGAATAACATATAACACGAGAAAAGAATTTGACACATATATAGCACACTATATATGGCCTGTAAGAAAATTAATTACTTCAATTTGTTGTAGCCATGTTATAAATTCTTAATCCAGCATTAAACTACTTAATGGAGGATCTGGTATTTTCTATCTCCTAACTTAAATCAAAGGGACTAAAAGGCAGCAGAACAGAGAGATTTGATAACTTTCACTACAATACCTGTAAAGCTCTGGTTTTCACATCAAGTGAAGAGAGTGAGTGTAACTTTATCTATTTCAAAAGAACAAGAGACTAACAAGCAGCATATCTCCAAGAGGAAAATAAATAGCAGCTGAAGGTCTCTGCTAAAGCCCAGCAGTTCTGATTCCATCCACAAGAGGACAGTGAAACACAAACACATTCACTCTAGTTCCTAGTCCTCCACTATCTTCATTGGAAAATAAGATTATTAACTGAAAACAAACATGCTGTCAGAAATGACTAGGGAACAAGATTTTAAGCATATTTTCTCCTTCTTCCCTGCTGCAGCTGTATTTGTTTCCAAGGAGAAAACCAAAACGAAACAGAAAGATTCTAGTAAGCAGAGACAGCAAAATTGAAGCAGTAAAAGCTGAAACTGCAGCAAATGGAGAGGACTGAATTCTAACTGTATGATCATTAGTAAAATTATCTATTAGTAAAAGATTTTATAAAAATAAAGGAAAAGGCATCTTTTCTACTGATCACACTTTTTTTGTTCTCAAAATTCTGAAAGCATACACTTTACTGGGCCTTTTTTTAAAAATCCTAAAAACTGTGATTGTAAACCTCGCAGCATAATTTGGCTTCTCAGCCCACTATCCCAACAGATCGATTCTAAGTGCTTACTTTTGTTCTGAGACTAATCACTAAATTATAAAAAATCACCTTTAACTTACAAAAACTACTCTTGATTATAAATAATTGCCACCGACCAAGAGAAAGGGACAGGCAAACCCCCAGCCTTTCATCCCATTTATTCAGCAGCAATCCACATTCCATTTGTCTAGACTAAATATAGCCGCGTTTATACAAGAAATCAATAGTGCTTGCAGAGAGCAGAGCAAAGACATGAATATTTCATCAAACCCGGAGAGAAATGGCAATCAGCAAACTGACAGCAAGCCGTGTAGGCTGACTGGCCTGCCAGATAAGTCTCCTGTACTTGGACAATGGCTCATTGCCTGCAAGTCACAATCTTATCATTGGCACTCTTCTATTTTTAACATTAATTGCATTGTAGGTGACAAAGGTTTATCATGTTTAAAGGGGAGAGATGGATTTTCTTACATCTTCTGTGACAGGATAATAAGCCTTACTAGGAGCAGTAACTGGAGCTCAGCAAACCCTGCAGGGTCTGGTTCACAATAGTGTTTGCAAACTGAGCCCCGCAGGGTTTGGTTCACAATAGTCTTTGCAAACTGATCCCTGCAGCTTATTTTGCAGACACTAGCTGAAAATCAACCTCCACAGATCTGCATGGTGATTCAGGCTGATTATACTTCCCATCTTGGACCAGCATTGCATTTCCTCATTTTCAGAAAACGTAGCATGAAGGGAGGCCTTCAGAGTTTTTTAACAATGGAAATTTCCTTTCACTATTAGTAAAATCTGCAACTGAACCCAGGCTCAGTTTGGTAGCTTAGACATTTTCTAGAATTTTCACACACTCAAATAATAACTTTAGCACTAGAATATCTACTTCATCAAGTTGACCTTAACCTCATTCCTTAATGTGGGAGAAAACAAATATTACGGTAGTTCTAGACTTGAATCCACAGAAATCAATACATAATATTTGATATAATTTCAGAGCCAATGCTTACCAACAAATAAAGACAAACATTATTTCCTGGCATAAATATTGCTAACCACCAATACTTCTAATAACTGCTGACATAGCAAATATTAACTTTAAAGGGATATTTACTGTCTTAAAACTGAACTAAGTAATAGTCAACCTCATCAATGAAATTATTCTAAACACGTAACTATAAGATCACCAATCAAGTTGAACGGTTTGCTACTGTCTGTTTCACAGTCCTAATGCCACAGGGCCTTTACATTCATACTTGTTACAAGCTGACAAGAAAGACACAAAGCAGCTCCGTGGAGCTACATCAGTGTGAAAAATGTGTCATGGAGCAGAGAATCAGAATCAGCGTCTTTAAAAGCTTTGACTTTAAGGTGAAGCATCTTCCCTCCACCACCACATCATTGCAATTTGAAGACTCTGGAGAACAAAGGTGATGCAGAATGCTTACTCTCATCAGGGCTTTTTATACTTTTTAACCCCCTCTACATGAATACATATATATATGTTCTGCTGGTAAAAAATTAATGTCCTAATCAGTGCCCTCAACTTCAAACATCACAAGGAGCAGCAAAATCTCAGCAACGGGGTTCGTAAAAATACTGACAAAGGAGGAAAGGGATTGATAAAGAAAGCAAATATTAATCAGAGTTTGGTAAAGGCTAACTTCACTTATTCTTCAGGATTTTCATATCACCAATGGAGTAAAGCTGTAGCAGGCACGGTTCAGACCCTGTCCTCAACTCTCTCCACTGCAGCCCGCAGCAGATACTTCCCAACAGCTCTGCCAACTGCATAGCAAGCCTGGGATTCCTCTCTAAGGTTAAATAAAGACAAACTCTCTGAGCTCGAGTCAGCTGCGGTGAATACAACAGTAGGCTGCAGAATATTAACTAAAAACGTTACTGAAAGCTCAGTGATTCCAGGAAATATGCCAAAATTTGAGTAGAAAAATATTTAATTTTCAGTTACAACACATTGCAAAAGGCATATGTATTTATTTTTCCTATAAATACTCAATTGCCTTTATCTTGAAACATAACAACAAAAATAGTCTCAGAAGAGTGTCCATATCAATTATATTCCATAGATGGCACTTCCCACAGGGCTTTTGAAATTCTATGGAAAGAAAATAAGACACTTGAAAAATGGCATGCTTGTTGAGTGATTTAGATGCTTGAAGCATGTGTAAAAAGAGGTAAAGGAACTTGGTCCAACCCTCAGGCTTTGCATTTTGAAACCATTCCTTACAATGGGAACACTGAACAACTGTTAAGTCTTCCACTAAGAGATGGCATTTCAATCTCTGTTTCTGGTGACTGGTTTCAATTCCTGGTGTATTAGGAACACACATCTTTCAAATCACAAACGCTAAAGGAAAACATCAGAAAATAAAGTAGCCCATTTTCTTACCACCACCTCCCAAGATGGCAATCTTCCTTTTTTTTTTTTGGCAGTTACCTTTCTTGGCAAACATTTCTGCCACCTTTAAATCCAGCAACTGAAATAAGGAATGCTGTCATCAGCTGAATAGTTGTCATTCCTGATTTGAGATGCAATCAAGAAGAATTCTGGGAGACTTGCTTATAGACCATCTTGTCTAGTACATTTATGATTCTTACATAAGAGAAACTGTGTGGACTGCTGGGATTGCAGGGATCCAAGATAACCTTTTCCCAAAGGAATGTCTCAGTTACACAGTTGGGCTGGGACAGCAAAAAAGGCTGGAGATAGGAACAGGGCATAAAGCTGATGAGCCTCCTTCTCCTGCCATGGTTGTTCATGGTTGTTCTTCTTATACAGAAGAAACAGTTAAAGTTTATGAAGTAAAAAAGGAGGACTACAGAAGTTGGAACATTAAAATAAAACTACATCTGACAAAAGACAGATGACAGGCTTCTCCAACCAGCAGTATTAGGCAATACAAACATATTCCTGAAAACACACAAAACCCAAGTAAAATCTAGAAGAACCAGTATGAAAAGAAATGACCACGCCTTACCCCAGACAGTATCTTGGTGAAGTATTACAAAGAAAAGAGAATTTATACCTGTGCTACTCTTTTGAACTATGCTCTACAAAAAAAAGAGCCTAAAGTTACTAATAACTTGTACAGTACTTTTCATAGTTTTCGTATGCTTTTCATAAAATGAAAAAAAAACCCAGAACAATTTTGCACATTTTAGTGTAAAGGAAACTGGCTCCATTTGGCCTCTTCGTACAAAAAAAAATAAAAACACTTTTTGCAGAATTAGCCATCAGTCAGTCATGACATAATCAGAGCACTAGGGAATTTATAGAAGAGAGCCCGAAATGCCAAGAAGAGTGGAAGATTCACCCCCTCACCAATAAAGATAATACTTTAAATTTACTCTACAATTTAAACCTAGAATTTCTTTAACCAGATTTATGTGCCAACTCATTCAGGACTTGAAAAGCACTGATACCTGAAAAGCTATAACAGTGTCTTTGAAATAGATTGAAAAAAAATCTTTGAAAAGACGAAATACCGCAGGAGGCTGAAAGTTGCAGGAATAAGGAACAGAGAGTAAGAGGGAAATTTTGGCAGCTATGAGAACCACAAAGTAACTGGCAGGAGATGGGACAGAGAAGGACTAGCCAGGCAATAAGACACGAGCAGAGGATGAAACACAGGAAAAGGAGTTAAATTTCTGCTCTGAGAAGCTGCATTAGAGGGACACTGCTCACTGTGTAATATAAGAGCAGCCCTGGCATGGTGATAAGGTGGCAGTGAGGCCACTGTGTAAATAAGGAGCTAACACAGGAGCGATGTGTCCGTGGTGAGGATGCTGGGAAATTAGGCGAGCAAAGTGGTTTTGAATAGCCATGACTAAAGAGGACTGAGACTGGCATGAAAACTGCCACTGAACAGCAATTGTTCAGTGTTGAAGAGTGCAGAAAATGTCCTAATCTGGAGCCTGTTCCCTGGAGGAGAGGTGGCTGGCAGCTTCCTGGGGGAAGCAGTGCCACAGCAAGACCTGTGAGGCAGACGGCAGGAGCGAGAAGCTGAAATGCTAAGAATAACTAGTGACATCAGAAGTACAAGTCAGATGATCAATAAACTGTGAAAGGTTAGGTTACCTCCCATGGGATGATTTTATCATTTCAGTTCTAGTAGCTAAAGTCTTGTACCTCAATTCTCAGCTGGCATAATCTGTCATTTCTCTGTTAACTTCAGTGTAGGCAAAGCTTCTTTATGCCACTTGAGAAGCTAGATGCAGAGCCTCTCTCAAGAGAACAGGGATGAAAGAAGACAGCCTCCAGAGCATCTCATTTTAGCATGAGGACAAAAGCATCCAGATTTAGGTTGACACTTATAGAACTTTTTTTGCAATATATAAAATCAGCAGTTTCTTTCTCCACTCACTCAATTATGCAGGAGAATGCATCAAACTGAAAAAAAAGTGTCACCTAGATTCCACTGAATGTTATTAAATATTTTTGATTCATTATATATCTTCAATCTTACACTGGACTTTGGTTGTCATGGGCAATGAAAGCAGAAAAACTGCAAATGAAAATGAAAAATTTCTTCTAAAGGTAGCCCAATAACTTTTTTTTGAGTACTTAACTCAACAGTTAAGTATTCAACTGCATTTTGCAGTTTTAAAACTTCCTCACTTGGAAAAGAAAAAATGCAAGAAATTAAGACACATTTCAGAACAGAAGAAGTATTTTACAGAGTTATTTTCTTGGATTATCTCTCAAGAGTCAGTAATTATTTTAAAAAGTACTATCACTGAATCAGAAGTATAAGTGAACTGTCAAACTTGATGAGGCACTCAATTCAGTATTTATAGTATTAAGGAGAAGTGTAATAAATTAAACTTGAAAAGTACTCCCCTTTGTTCAGAAAAAAGGAATCTTATCATGATTATACCTTTTTCCTATTTCTTTTAAGTGTTTGCATACATGTCATAATGAGAAGTAAAATAAATGCTAACAGCGATCTGGGCTTTGATTTACCATACTCTTATTTCCCCAGGGCCTGGAAAGGAAGCTCAAACAACCACAAACTTCTAAAATATCAGTGAGAGGCCTTGAAATACCAACACTGAAGTTACAGTTAGCTGGCTTTTTAAAAAAATCAAAGGCTTTATTATATTGATTTACTAAAATCAGATTCCTTCTCTCCAAATAGGCTTTTGGATCAAACACTTGTAACAAGCACAAACAAAAATGCCATCTAATTTGTTGTCTCCAGAAAGTTTTTCAATGTGAGTGTTTGCTGTTTCTTTTATACTGAGTACATGAGTGAAAGTTCCACTTATGAGCCAGAGTTCATGCAAATATCAGGCCAACCACTTCTGTCACAGGAAAAAAAGCAAATGTGCCCAGTAAATCACATCAGAACATGAAACACTTTTAAATTCAAACCTGGGATGATCTGTTATCAAGAAATCCAAGCTGAGCTATATTTGGGGTTCTGAGTTACTTTATTTATATTTCACCTAGAAGAGCCCTAACATACACATTTCTCTACACCCATCAGCACACAGGCATATCTTCACTTTCCAGAATAAGCCTTTTTGATATAAGGAACATGAATACCCTTAATTCTAGATACTACTGCTGCAGGCAGGATAAAAACAGGGCAAAGATAAATGCACATATAGCTAAAATGTAGAATTTCTATGTAACTTTATTCTCAGTCCCAAAATCTATGATACACTGATAATTCCATTAGATAATGATAATAAATCAGTGTTAGTTATGGCATCAGGTTAACCAGTTAGACACTAATGTGCCCTCTGCATGGTATCTATGCAGAGGGAAGAATGTAAAACAGCATTCTTTTGACTGTGGATCTTCTGTGCAAAAATCAGTACCACTGCCAGTGAGAACCCTGTGAAGATGACAACTCAGGTTCAATTTGGCAGCACCACTTGCTGGTTAAAGAATGATGTAGGTACAATGTCTCCAAGTCAGCAAGTACCAGCTTATCAGTCTATTCCAGTCACTTCAATATAAACTGAAAATTAACAATTTAAGTTGAAAGCATGTGTGACATAACTGTGTCTGTGCACTTGCATACATACACAATTCTTGCATCATATCCTGAAATGCTAAGAAATTTCATGGAGCAGACATGGTACAAAAATTTCCCCTCACCTCCCTTTATAAAACACTAAAATGATTGATGCCACACCCACATGAGAAAGACAACACGTTTTCAATTGTACCAGTATCATTCCACATAAAAAGGCAGTGTACCAAGTCCCCCGAGTCATCCCCCCAGGGATGACTGAAAGGGCACCATGGAGGGTTCTAGAGACCTGCAGTGTTTGCCTCATCACTGATCTGGAGGCAAAATGAGGCTGCTACAAAGGGTACCAAATACATCCAGAACTTAGGATTTCACTTACTTTTTTTTCCTCTCTTCTCCACCCATGAATGCTGCAGGCACATTTGTGACATTGTTGAGTTTACACTTGCTGAATAATTCACAGCAGGGGGGCTACCACTGTTCTAATCTCAAGGTGATGACAGAGAGAGAGGAGAGGGGGGAAAAAGCTCTTCCTTGAAGTGAGGGTATCAAAACAACTACCATTTGGGCATGCCAGCAGGTATGTCCTGAAGTATCACAAGATAGGGCAGCACGCTCCAAGCCAATAAGACAGTGGGTGGAGGTTTGCTGAACAAGTATCCCCAAATAGCGCTGCTATTTCAGGGGTGTGACAGCCAGTGCTCCAAACAAAACCCTTGGAAGGCAAGATGTAGGGCAAATCTTTCAAGGAACTGTTGGCAACTTTGTTTTTTTTAGGAAAAAAGACAACTGACCCCAAAAATGCATTGAAAACAGTACCTTCCAGTTCCTTTTGTTGTTGTTGTTGTTGTGGAAGTATTTTCTCCCCAAAACACAAGAATAATTAGGGGTTTGGTTTTTCTCATTTTTTATGCAAAATCTAGCATTTACACATAACTTCTTAGTCTTACAACCTGTCTATTATAGCCAGGAAATCAAGAAAGACCTTACATTATTCCAATGTTTCTTATAAATATTTATGGCACATCCTGATCTTGGACAAGCATTGGCCTAAAAATGGGGTTGATCCCAAGCACAGAAACAGGGAGGACTGAACAGAAACCTCCCCCAGAGGAGGGGGAAAAAATCCAACACAAGGATATTAATGTCTTTTAAAGAATCCTTCTAATGAGATAGTAAATTTCATGCCAGTTGGGAAGTGGCAACACCAGTATAACTTACAGTGCCAGCTCAGAAATAAAGCTCTTACATATTCTATGTGGAATTAACAGTTGCAGATATTTATTAGCGAAGATGCATCTGTTTGTATTACACATTTTTTCCTACTCTGCTCCCCTTTGCACCACATTGCCTTGAACTGCAGCACACTCAGGGGACTCTGTCTCCCTCTGCTCACATAAAACACCAAGGATATTTGCACAGGGACTGAAATAAAAAGAACAGATAACACTAAATTGCTAGCTTGCTGTTTTTCAGAAGTCTGCCTGCTGGATTACTGATACCCAGCAGCAGAAGAGTAGACACAATGCAAAGAGAAAACACTGGTGGTACAGCAGGGAAAGTGAATGGCCAAGATACAGTTCCAGTGATGATGCAAAGCAAAGTAAAGGTAGAGTTTATTAGATGCTGGCATTCAGTCCGGAGTGTCAGAATGTGGAAAGTAGAAACAATGCTAATACAGGTGAGGGGAACATTAGGCAGCAGTCAACCCCCAAAGTTGGATAGATAATGACATCAGTAGGCAGAGAAGACAAGCTGCTCTATAGAAAGTTAAGGAGGAGTTACTGAGGAAAGTCCCTCTCAGCTTGATCAAAGGGCTGTGAAGGTTTTAAAGGTCTTCATGTAATTTATTTTCTGCTGCAGATAGAGTATGTCTTTCACAAAACAACTTTGACTGAAATGCAGATGGCCTCATTTCCATTACTGAGACCTTATATAAGGCAGGCACTCCACTGAAAGAGATTACATAAAATATATGAAAAGCATTATGAGCTCACAAGCAAGGAAATGCCAATCTTCTAGGATACTTTCTTATATTTTTGTCCCATCAATGTGAAGACAGTTGTGGTTTTAGACAGAGTGCAGATCCAAACCATAATCTTTTGCAGTAAGGAATCACAAAAAGTCTCTCTCATATTTTGCCATTTGAGATTTGGGGGAATTATCCGAAAAACAGAGACAGACTCTCAGGTTCAGAGCTGCAATCCAAATATTGAAGAATTATTCCTTTTATACTAAAAGGGTGTCTGGCCAAAGATAGACTCTTAGATGTTTACTTTTAAAATCAAATAATGTTCTCAAGCTGAAAAAAAATCCCAAGCTAGGTATAAAAGCTTGTTCATGTAATTGTGTGACACATTTAGCATCATTACTATTACACTACTTACCTAAATTCCACCTTTCCAATTTTTTTCACTTTTCACCACAGTAAATTATGCCAAGCCTACTTTGTCCATATCTGTGTTTACTTTCTTTAGATAATCTACTTTGATTTCTTGAAAAAGGGCTGTAAATCTGTGCTTGAAATTCAAAACATAGAAATACTAACCTACTACTAATGCTACATTGTATAAGAGCAAGTAAAACTATTTATATGGTTTTACATAATGATGTAACACTAAACTTAGAAAATATTATTTGTGATTTGTGCTCTCCAGAATGGAGGGATCTCTGAAAGGCTCCCTTTGGAATGCAGAGACCTGGTTTCAACCACCAGAGGGAGTCAATTTGATGTTTCAGGACAACCACAACAAAATCAGAATGAACCGAAAAAGCACTAATTAAATATGTGGATACCAAAGATAATGAAAATAAAGTTTAATTGGGGTTCTTTTCAGTGAGATAAGAAAATCACCTTTTTCACTTCAAGTGCTCATTAACAAAATTCCTACTAGTACACTTTTTTATATGACTTCTGATAAAATTTTAAGGAATAAAAATATAATATTTTACATAAGAACAATACTTTTATTTCTATGCAACCTACTACGCTTTCTGAAGTCCAGGACGCTGTTGTATTCAAAAGTCTTTTTACCAGCTGTAAATACAGGTTTTCTTCAGTTTATTTATGGTTCAGTCAACTCAATCAGTAAGTAAAGTTATGGATTTACTATGAGTAGTACAGGAAACAAACAGACATTTCTCCTCACTCTGACATACATTTGCCTTTGTGATTTTTAAGAACTGGAAAAGCAAACTATAGAAATTATTAAGATGACAGCAACTTTCTCAGTACATTAGCTGGAGATATTTTCAGTGATTATTCTAAATAAACACTGAAAAAAATAGTTTTGCATTCTGTAATATTCCAGCCACTAATATAACACTTCTAAAAATTCATCTGGGATGTCAAAGAAACAACAGACATTGAGAATTTCTATGCAATTCTGATGCCTCTTAGCAAGTGCAGTTCAGAAAACTGAAAAAGCCAAAAGTTATTACCCATATTTGTTTTTCCACATTTCAGCAGGTCCATTTTTCTTACTAGTGAGTTGCTTTTTTTCTCTACGTGTTATCTGATGCGCAGAAAGCCAATGGGCATTTCTTCAGTTTCAAATGACAGAGTCTTTCTCAAGTAAGTTTTGCAAGAAATTAAATTTCCTACTAAGAAGGCAACAAAAATCACTGGGAATTCTTCTCAAATTTCAAAACAAAGTTTTGGAAACCCACAGATCAGGCTTGGAACAGGCACACTAGACTAACAGAGTCAAGCACTAGAAATTACTCCTCAAGAAACTCTTTGGGTCCTTTGAGAATCTCAGCTTAATCATTTAAATAAATCCTAGTCATATGGAAACTCCCACCCCTCACTTAACACATTAATCACTCAGAGCAGAAGTTCCCTCTCACCAGACCTAAGATGAACAACTCTCAGCACATTTAGTCCTGTTGACTGAGCTTTTGAACCTGTCTGGAAACATCATTAGAACAAGATAAAATTCTGCAATACAAGAGGCAACTTGCAAGTAAGTGTTAAAGTTCTGCACTCTAAGCAGAACTTTTTTGTGATAAATGAGATGGCATTCCATGTTATGGAATTATTGCATCAGGCATTGCATATTAAGGACTGGGAGAAAAAGGCAGGACAAGTAATTGTACGTTTGCCATAGAAAAGCTCTATTACTAATTTTAAGTTAAAGCACTGAGAGTAGGCTGGTCACCATAAAGAATTTATTAATGTGTTCACTTTGACATAAAACAAACTGGAATCTAGCCTGAATCATCCTCATCAAGATTCTACCCTCATCAAGGTCCTGTAGAATGCTGCACTAGCAGCAGCATACCTTACTTAATAAGTTCTTCTTTCAGAAAAAAGTTTTTTTCTCAGAAATGTGAAAATTCTTCCTGACTGCTTCCCTTCTTATGGTTTTTATATTTGTGCCATGAACACATATCTTAGGGTTATGCTGCTAAGAAACAGGAGTTTATTTTGGCAAATGAGGTTATTTTCACTGATTTTTAGATGTGCTTGTGTTTGGGCTTCTTCCCCTTAATTACAATCTGATAGTGCAGACCTGAACTGAAATTTCTACACTATTATGGATTTCCCAATAGCCAGCCTTGGCCAAACACCCTCTCTGCTGACTGTAAAATTCAAGTAATTAAATGAATGCTGAGACCATGGTAGCATCCTCTAAGCATGTTTCACACCATGTCCTAGGAACTGAAGGTGATTAACACACCCCACAAAGCTGACTTCCCCCTGCTCACCAGCATAAACCACCACGTCCCAGAACTAACACAAAATCTACACAATCACTGGCTACTCATGGACAGAAGCACTCTGCAGAACCTACAGGAACAGCAGGGTCTGGACACAGTATAAATAGGGAGAGAATGACCAAGTGCCAGCCCATGTGCAGGAAAGGATGTCTGGAAATGCAGCTGATGGAGATGACACTGATTTCACTCATTCCAAGCATGAGAGTAGTATTCTGTCAATTGAGAGCTATGCACCTGATGAAACACCTCACAGAAAAGCTGATACCCAATGCTATTATCTTTCTCCACAAATCAGAGGCCCAAAGTGAACAAAGAATGCTATTGGTTTAAAGAGAGCTAGTTTATGCACCCATAAAATTCCATTTCATTTCCAATCACATCTACATCTCCCAGACAAAAAAAGAAAACTGAAGTTGCTAGTCAACACACATGTAAAACAGCTTCTGACCTTAACTGCCTTTTGAATACAGTTAAAATGAATGATTCAACTTCCACACCGGAGATGATTAAAAAAATTGTGCATGATCTTTCTTAAAAAAATGTGACAACAACCAAATGTCACAATCCATCATCATCTTTATTAATTCATTTCCAGAATATGTACCATCTTTTATAGAGTTTGCTCCACCTCATCTTAGAGGACATTCTGATAGAGAGTCTTTTTCTGAAATAAACGTTACTTGGTTCTAAGAATTTGCACAATTCACTTCCTTAGCTCTTCCTTGACAATGTCTATTTAGAAGAGATCTATTTATTCCTCACCGCATTTCACAGTTCCTGTTTCTAAATGAGAATCATATTAACAAAGGCTAGAAAGACACAAACATGACTAAAGAAACCAAGGCTGTTTTTTCTAATGTAGGTACAGTGCTGCTTCTAGAGGGAAAAAAATTCCAAAACCTTCAAAGATAGGCCTCAATACAGTTTACCTTTCAGGACTTTCTGATCTTGCTGAAAAAGAGCAAAGTACAAAGGTGTTTAAAATGAAATTAGTAATTGTAGACAAACGTATTGCACTATAAACGGTTTCCAATTTATTGTTCATAAAGAAAGGTCAAAACTGACCTTCTTCCAAGAAACAGATCTGTAACTATTTAATGATAAATGATTGTCTATTCACCATTGTTGTCACATTGGATTACAAGCACTTCTTCCTTCCTGTAATACAGCAGACATCATGTTAAAGTAATTTCAAGATGATATATGGTATTTTCAAAAAAAAACCAAAAACCCAGCGGAGTGAAAGGAATCCACTTTCCACAAATTCATTCTGTGCATAGTTATTACTCTTGTCTCATTATTTTCTGCTTAAACTAAATTACCTACGTCCTCTTTCATACTGCAATATTTTCAGGGAAAAAACCCTCAAATATATAGAAACCTGCTGAAAAAATATGACGATCACAGCACAGACAGTAAAAAGAGCAATGGAACTGTGGAAGAAACTCCAGCCAAACACAACCATATTTAAAGAGATCATGTAGCAAAATTCAGATTTTTTCGCGTGTGCTTTGAACAGATGGTGTGTATTTGCTCCTTCCCATGCACTTTATAAGCTCTTCACCATCATCTCCAGGTACTACTTTTGACTATGGAACATTTGCTAGTGCCTTCTCCTGCTGTGGAACTTCACTGGTAGGGTCATTGAAACAGGGGTGTACGTTGGCATGGGCAGACAGAGCTGCTCTGATCCCTTCCTTGCGGTTTCCTTTCCCACAGTAGGCTACCCAATATTCCAAGGCACAGCCTGAATCAGTACAAACTTCCTGCAAAACGACTGTGGTTCCATTCCTCAGCCCAACCTAGGGCATCAGGGACTGACCACAGTCTCTTGAGTACAGATGTATCAACATGCTACTGGAGTTGCTGTGTAACATGACTGATGCATTGAAATACCTGTATTGCTACAGTATGTTCCTAACTATTTTCTTAGGCTTTCTGGAATCTGTAGCTTGCAATAAAAGAGTAGAATAAAACACAATCTGCAAGGGTTTCTTCTCAAAACACCTTTCTGGCCACAACATGAACACCATTGCATCCCTGTATGCCAATAAATTGAGTAATCTACTTGAAAGCAACATTAATTGAAAAGTATCTTGAAAAAGGGAAACCCTTGATATTTTGTTCTATTTAGATTTGTTGTAAAACTACATATATTTTTATATTGATATTATTTTAATATTATTTTGTTTTATTTTGCTATTAAAACATGTTACAAACATTTTATTCAAAAACTATAAAAGCATTGGGGTCCGCTATCATAAATCATCAACGCAAAAAAGAGCAACTAAGAAAAAAAGAACATTGACTTAATTTCAAGTTTACATTCTCATTTTATACATAAATAATATATATATACCTATATATACAACTAGACTAAGAAACAGACACTCTAAGGCCCGTCCAAGAGCAGCAAAATAAAGAACCATTTGGATCATACTAGAAAAAGAGCATTTCTTCTTACATAATGTTCCAGCTACGGGTTAGTATGGAAAGATAGAGAAAAATGGTTCAAGTATAACCATTATTAAACCCAAGAAGAGCTTAAAATTACACCTCAGGGAGCTAAGCTGCTTCACGCTGTGCATAAGCTGCACATCTCCTCTCGCAGCAGTTCCCGGCAGCCCTCCCAAGCAGGGTGCAGACTGTAACAGATCTGCTGCCATAATCCTCTCCCTGGAGGAAAGGAAGAGCTCCCTCGCCTTGCTTTAGGAAAGGAGATGAGACACAGGCTGAAGTCACTCTGAGTATGTGCTGTTTGAGCCTTAAAGTGACAGTCACATGAGATACAGCCAGTGATAGGCCTGATTGCCTTAATAAATCAGTATTTATAATCAGAGTCCATGAGAAGAAAGTGCAAGAGCTGGGAAACAAGCAGGAGCTGAGTAAGCAGGGACTGCAAAGAATTACTTCTTCATGGATGAATATGAATCCTTCACCCCACACTTAGCTAGTAAAACATAATCCTGTATTTAATACAATTAAGCCAATTAACACCATATGAACACTATTTTAAAACTTGTCGAGTTGGACAGTGCAGTGCCTTGGGAACAGCCTTCATTCAGCAATGACAAAACCACTCTTACATTAAGCAGCACTTTTGCAGCAGAGGAGAACCACTTCAGGACAAAAAACAGCCCACGATAACTGATATTGACAACTTCCAGTAGCAACCTCCCAGCCATCTCAGCAACCTCTCAGAGACAGAGCCACCAACATGAAGCTAATAATCTTAAGCTAGTTTCAAACTAAGTAAAGAAAACCATATGGCAAAAAAACTCAGCCAAACAGCCACAGGGCTGCTAAACTGCTTTCCTGGGGCTGTCTGCCACTGGGGTTGAGTACTAGAGGCAATGGGGTGAGAAGGGGATCTGCACTGCTAAACAAAGCTCTGCTCCCCCACTGACACGCTGGTTTTCCTGCTGACCCCTCTTTTCTGCCATTCCCCACTGGATGAGTGGATGCAATAGAGGGCAGGAACAGTCAGGTAAGGATAGAGCAGTGGAAATCATGCTCTTGGTCTTGCTAAGAATGCTACTGGTCCCCTCCCTGTCCTTTCCTGCTTACAGTTGGCTTTGTGGCACCAGCACACATAGTAAAACAGAGGAATGATCAAAATAATTTCTTCATTTCCTTTGTGATTCGCATTGGCATACAGTAAAAACAATGAAGTTTTAAAAACAAGGAGAAGAAGGGAGCATGAGAACCTCATATATTTTAGTAAGGCAGAATAATGAAAAAGGATGCCAACTCCAGGTCTAAGGCTGGTAGTTCTAAAGAACCTCTGCATCATGGTAGACATTGAAGTCTGGGTCTGAACTGAAATAATCCATGTCTGCCAACTGTTTACCAATATCCATGGCCTTGTTGCCAATATCCTTCTGTTATGACTTTTACACATCTTAAAGGATGAGGAGTTTTAAGTCTCTCTTCAGTCTAAATATGTAACTAAAGATCACAAGTAAATACCTGTTGCTTTCATTCTTACAGATTTTGCTAACATCTTTTGGTCAACATTGTCTGACTGCTAAACCTTACCAGAGTACTCACCTGAATTACAGTTCTCTTAGCCCAACAGGCATTTCACATTATTTTGCTGATCCATAGATCAGCAAAAAAAGCAGGTAATTTCAAAAAGAAAACTTAAATGGGTGAAAAGGCACTGAGGGAAGTAATGCATTTAACCACACTGCATTAAAAAACAGATGTGCAGAGATCTGTAAGTTTTTAGAGTATTTACAGAGATGAAAAGCACTCAAAAGAAAATCTACGCCTTTCATGTTAATTCCTAACCTTTCTCCTGCCTCCTTTGACCCATGCTCTCAGCAGAGTCCTGCTTAGAGTCAGTCTGCCACTACTTTCCAGGCCAAGGCAGTCCCCTAAAAGTAATTCTACTCAGCATGTTCAGAAAAGGGCGACTGGCATCTACCACATGGCCAAGCTGGAGCCTCTTTGTGCTCTCCACACCCTTCAGGGACAGAGCAGAGAAAGACAGTGACAAATCTACAGGCAGAAGCCATTAGTTAGTCACACTGCAAGCACACTCTCCCTCATATGGACATTTGCAATCTCTCTTATCTGGGCATGTATATTTGAGCACATACCTAATAAAACCTGATTGATTACACTGGAAATCTCCCTGCTACTACATCTTAACATTTAGATTGATAAATAACAATTTGAAATCATCTTGAAATGTCACCTCTTGAAATCATCTTCTGAAATGTCTTCCTGGATTTTAAACTGCACCCTTCAACTACCAGTTTAATCTATTAATGCATTAGCACTGCAGTTTTTGTCAGTATTGTGAAATCCTTTAGTCAGAAATGCTACAATGTGGTGTTATTTCTTCTCCAATGCCACATTCCCTTCTGTAAACCACCATACAATTTGCTTTTCAGATCACATTAATTAATCCATCATTGGATTAAACTGCTATCATTTGTTATTTGTTATGCTGTTAGCAAAATTCTGGGTCTTACTAACTTCCATGCAGTTTGTGTACAATTTAATATCATCTCCATTACAAAATGCTCTCAAAGCTTAAAAAGTAGTCTTTAATCTGAAAGTCCTGTTGCATGGCATGTTTAATTTATAAGCACTTTCATCTGCAGTCAGTATTTTCCTGCCACATTTTTGTTTTTAATTTTGATGGCAAACTACAGATAACAGAGCAGTCAGCTCTACATGAAAGTAAAGACACAGAGCAGAGATCTTCTGCTTAGACAGGTATGCAAAAGACTGCAGAAGTTATGTACAATTCAGAGCACAACAGCTCTTTGTGGATAAATGATGAAAGATATGATTTCTTCCAGTGAGTGGTAAGTATGCATAACAAATAGCTGTACCACTGTTTGGTTTGTGGTTTTTTTAGAATGTACCACAAAATATGGAGAAGTACACGGCTGGTATCTGCACTCTTTACTGACCATTTCAGAAGTGTTTCTATAAATACGGCACATGAGCAGCTATAGAGAAATAGATATAAAAATAGGTCATAGGCATTAGGAGCAGATTATACTGTACAGGTGGGAAACAATGATTTCTGGCACAAATACAGATTATGTCTATGTTCAACATGTAGGAAGTCTCCATCAATACAAGTCAGCTGCCACAGCGCTGAATGAGCTCATGTCATTGCAGAGCAGTGCATGAATCTTTGACACAGCTCTATTGCCTTCCTTGAGATATTTCTATCTCAAGGGAGTAAAAGTCAGAAAACAGAAACATTTTTAATGTGGGTTGTGTGAATAGACCTGTGATGTGTGCCTATAATAAAAGAAGACTGCACATACCTGGTAACTACTGGTACTGGCTGAGAAACTACACAGAAAAGAGAGACTTGCTATTCCTAGAAACAGTCATAGCTAGGGAAATTCAGGTATACAGTAAGGCAAATTTTTCAAGGGGAATCTTGTTTATCAATGTCAAAGAGCACAGTGTGGTTGGATGCCCTTGAGAACCTTAATTGCACAGCTCTTCTTCACCTGTCTGGATTGGGATGGGCACCAGATAGGTTATGACCACCGCTATCCACCAAAGATTGCCAACTGCTTTCCTAAAAGGCATAACAGAAGAACCATCCTGGCTGTCTACCTCCTCCCGGGATTCATCTTTTGGACACAGCATTCTGTGGTCCTTGTCTTGCCAGTTCTCTTTAAAGGAAACACTAAGATAGGAGAGTATGGTGCCAAACCAACCACAGGAAAGCAGGCACATACTTGCCACACTTCTTACGCATGGCACTGTCTTTAATAGTTCTAAAGATCCTAATGTGCTACAACGTTCAATATCTTGATAATCATGGAAAATATTACATATATCAAACCCTTGCTTCTCTCAGTCATGGGGTTCCAAAAGAGCAATTTTCCTTTGCAGTTAGCAAGTTATTCCTCATTCCTTCTGCTTTTGCTTTCTGTAAGAAAACCTGCATAATCAGTACTCTCCACCACTGCTATGTCCACTGTCTGATGCAGCATACACAGACAGACTTCTAGAAGAGAAACTGAAGCTCAGATTTGGACTCAGAGTATAATATAACTTCATTCCCCTTTGGTTTGTCTTTGCTTTGTTTTGCTTTGCTTTGCCAGGAAGAAAATAGGGAGAGAGTATGAAGAGCATCAAGAAATCAGTGTTTTCCAGAGAATTAAATCTCAACGGTTGTCTAATTTACACATAAAATTCCTAACAATCAGTTGAAATCTGCTCTAGATTGACTGCTATCACAGATTCATATGAATTCACAGAACAGTCCCCATTAGACAAACCTCTTGAAAGAGTAAAAAGATTCTCTACATGGGTTTGTGGCCAAAATGCCACAGCCACAATCCTCAGCAGAAAACCATACAGGGGAATGAAAAAACAATAAATACTGCCAGAGATCAATTGCCAGTTGAAAACTCATGGAGACACAGTATTTTCCTTCAAAAATGTATCTCCATTCATGTGGAATCCAACTGATGTGCTTTAAAAGGCTCTTCAACAGAATTCTTTGACATCTGTAATAATTCCATTTAATGCAATATATCGGCTTTTTTGGCTATCGCTACTTACTATTCATACTGCTAATCATCTTAACATTTTATTTCCTGAGAAGTGAACTAGTATAGAGAATGCAACAGAAAATGTTAATCAACTGCATATATATATATATTTAAATAGGGTATGGTTATTAAATTAGATTTTAAATTGGCACTAACTTCAAGTAGACACTCAAGCACAGGAAAAAGTAGTTTTATGGCTGTTAGTCTACATCAAACATTGAATCACAAGTGCTTGTTTTTTCCAAAGGGCTTTTTTCTCTCATCTATTCCCCAACTCTCACCACATTCCTTGCACTCAGCTTCTAATTCTCAGTTCCCAGCCATCAATACAAGCTCAGTGTTCCAGTTTATCCTGTCAGGTTTTCTCTTTCCTACCCAGGGAAAGCAAGAAGAGTAACTGAGCTCAGGAATGACAGATGTCCTTTCGGTTCTTGGATCCAGGTTCAGATTCAGCCTACAGCAGCCAAGAACCAAAACAGCTGAGCTCTGAAATGAAGCACATTCAAATGTAGATGAGATGAAATCTTCAGGTTGTCTACACAGCTCTACAACTTCTATCACCCAGAAACTGTGGTTTTATCAAAATCTTTATATTGGCCAGATCTTCACAGAATAAGTAGATAAAATGTCATTTCCAGTGTGATAGTACTAGTATGCTCCTGCCACAACAAATTCCAAAACTTTTGCCCCTGAATATGTACAGCCCACATGCTCTTAAAGATCAGCAGAAATTTTAATATGGGCATTGTATGTGAGCCATGGAAGCAAAACAGGTAAGGTGATCCTGATGGGTTTGCTTTGTTCTGCCCCTGACATTGTAATATCACCAGTCCCTAGTAGCTTATCATTATTTATTTAGCTCCATGCTCATCTGTGGTTTGTACTGTTGCTGAATGTGGGAGTGAGTTACTGCAATTCAGCCTCTGACTAAGCAGATGAGCTGAAATCAAGAAATAGAATACAAGAAATTTAAAGACTCAAAATAACTGACTACTGAATGTAATTCAGATGCCACAGAGATTTTGATTTGGCAAAAGTCATGCTTCATTGAATTCAGTGAAACTTTTTTATTGGGGAAGATAAATTGAATAGTAGGTGAGATGAGAACACCAGAGAAATAGATTTGATTTTTTTACCTAAATTTGGTAATTGCTATATGGAGGTAGATGTGCTTAGTCTACATGAAAATCTGATTTGCATAATTCCTGAAATTCTCTTGCAATATACATTAATTTATTCCTTTGGGAAAATCTTTGTCATTGGTTAAAATAAAAATTAAATTCCAATGTGATACAGAAAAGCAAAACCCAACATATTTAAAACCTCTATGTACCTTAATATTAGTACTTATTTTGGATCTAATTTTGAATGTAATTAAATCCTTCAAATATCCTCAACTAAAAAACTATTTTTTTTCCAAAAGCACACCACAACAGAAAAAAAAAAAATACGGGGAAATGGATTGTATTGGTAATGCAATTGAAACAAAGCTGCTCTTATGAAACATTTATGAGATCTCTGTGGATACAAGTTAATACATGGCATCAAGTTACAAAATCGTGTAACTTGTTACAAGCAATCTTGTTTCTAAGAATGAAATGTTTGGCAAGGTAGGATGGCAAAGTTCTCATCTTTTGTAGTGAGAATTTAGCTGGCATAAATCTTTGGAATTAGCCTGCATCAAATGAAACTTGAAAGTTCACAGCATCAGTGCATTTTCTCACAAGATGTTGAGAGTAAGAGCTTGTATTTTCAGTAGATATGGGTAATCATTTCCTTCTCCTGTTCAAAGATAAAGCTCTGCACTTCTGAAAAACAGCGATCTAGTGAAAAACACTATTTTGGGAGAAGTCCCCTACTCATCAAAGAAATAAAATCCACTGAAGATTGTTTTAGTTGAAATGAGCAATCTCTATAGAAAAAATTTATTTGAGGGAGTTTCCCAAGCAATGAGACACACAATGTTGGTTTCACTTCCTGATACTATTCCAATACTATTCCAAAGCAAAATTTTTTTCAGTCATATTAACCTGTTTTTTTAGTCATATTAACCTGTTTAAATAGAAATTTTAAGGTTTTTTAAATATTTCCTGATAGAGAGGTAATTTAATCTTGGCTCATTTTACCCTGGAGTGAAACCCCACTTTACTCAGTTACACAATACACAGAAAATTTACTGCATATTTATCATATGTCAGAACTAATGACATCAGTGAATATCTAGTTGCCTAGAGCCAGATGACAGAGTAGCTCTGCTGACTGAAAAGGAAACTTTGCCAATCTGTGCCACCTTTAACATTTTCCTAGATAAAGGAAAACAAACTGGAATCCACAATCCCTCCCCTCTGCAGCAATATTAAATGGCTTGCGAAACCACTGGTGCTGATGAGTGATGACTAACAATATGAAACAAATTTAAAGCTCAGGTGCTGGAGTCCTGTTTTGCACTTTGACTACATGCCAGCCTTTTCTCTGCTTTCTGAACTAAGAGTTCCCCTTGGGCTTTTGACCTTCTGGGGTACAGTAGGCCCAGAGAAAACAAAATCTCTGGTCTTCCATATCTACATTTACCACCAGTAAACACCACTAGATCATGAATAATTACTTCTGCCATGATCCTAAGGTAAATGACAGTTCAGCACCAAGATACTTGGGGCACTAAGTATTAATGCCACTTGAAGACGGGTAACCTTGCTTTAATATTATTCTGATATGAAAAGGTGTAAGACACCCCAGAGTCTCAAATCCAGAAATGCTTTCAGGGGGATTTGGAACAGTCATTGAGAGAACTGTAGTGGAGTTTCACACTTCCTGATGATTCTAGATATTCTAATGATGACAAAATACACAGCTACTCCTTCCATTCATTTTCCTTTCTCTGCCATTAAGAGCTCAGTAGCTGTTCTCTCCACTGCCAGATTACAGCATGAAGTTGAGAGAGGTATGCTAGTTGAGAGAGGTAAGGAACATGATATTCCCCACAATCTGTGCCAGCCTCCCTGCAAGAGGTCCATCCTTCTGAGTCAGTCTGCAGAAGGTAAGCAGTAATTTAATCACCATGCTCATTCAATATTTTTGTCAATTATCTTTATGTCAGTTTTTTTCATCTTAGTATTTTTATGTGCCAATTACAGGTTCTGGATTTTCTTCCAAGGACACTGGAAAGTCATTTCACAGAGATCAGTAATAGCAAAGACAGTGTATTTTGATTGGCATCAAAAACCAGGTTAAATTCATAATGGTGCTCAAGTGATGAAGATCTCAAGATTACTACCAATCCCCTGAGCTAACCATGCATTCCCCTAAAATGAATTTACTAATTCTGCCTAAAGCTCATTCACATTGCTCACTTTGGCACTATTTTCAGCAGTTTGCTTTACATTATGACCAACTTCTAGAGAAATTCTTCCTGGATGTCTTATTGACTAGACAGCACAACTGTATCAATTCAAGCCAGGTCTTTGCATTAGCCATGATCTTAAACTGCTGACTGGCAGAGATCCCATCCCTCTTCTTTGAGAGTGCCAAATGCAGGATACCTCTTTAAATTCTATTTAGCCTCCTTTCTTTTAAGCTATGTAGGCTGTTCATATCCTTTGTACTACAAATAGAACAGATACAGTTAATTGAAGGCATCCCTGCTGCTGAATTTAGCCTGCTAGTCTGGTAGTCTGAAACTTCAGAGGAAGTTCCTATAACACAGAATGAAAGGCTACTTTAATTTCCTCTGACCCCATTACAGACCAAAACTTTTTGATAGAAGGAGGTTTTTTTTGATACAATGGGAAGAAGCAGTTTTACCCTTCCAGCAATATGCCCCTAGCACTCATATCAAGCAGAAGCTGGATATCTTACTGGTATACAAACACCAGCTTACAGGAATTGTATCAGGATGCAAAAAACTGGAAGGAATAGCTTGATTTTACAAACTGGGACTTTTAATTCACTTGCAGAAACACACAGATAATACATTAGAATTTGAGGCAGGTTTTAAAAAGTTTTAGTTCCTTAAAAGACCTTGGATGAATAGTCAGGTGTCAGCAGTCATTTGCCTTCCAAGTGTTTTTGAGACTCCTAAGGTCCTTCTTACACAATTTTCTTAATGCTTCAATTATTTTTGAAATGTGGATCTTAGGTAATGAAGAAACTGCAGTGTTTAAGTGCTCTTTTACCACAATAAGATCTGTTAAAAAAACCAAGCTGTTCACTTGCTTTTACACCTAGAGAAGGAATTCCTATAACTTCCTGTTTCCATAAGGACTGTCAAAAGGTGGTAGATGTAGAGCTCTTCTGTAAGTGCTCAGAATGCACTGGAAATGTGCAAGCCCAACCCTAGCTGTTGAAAAAAACAGTGCTTTCTTTGGTATTGCTTCATTTATGTGTAGCCACTATTTACCAGATTGAACCCCCCTATCTTACACAGTTCACTCCTTCCTGAGAAAACAGGAGCTAGTGCTAGTGAACCTGCTAGAATTCATAATAGACCAAATACCCTCAAAAGCTGCAGAAGGAATTTACCTTATAAAGCTTGGTACTACTTTTCTTGAAAAGTGTACTTTAATGCTACTTCGAAGTATTTCAACACATCTTTAAGTAGCAGGGCATTCAAAACCCTGTGATTCTGATAACACTGTTTCCATTTTAAACTCCATCCTACTTAGAATTTCTGTTGCTCTGATGTTTTTTCTCTAAAGTAAGAGAGAGTTTGAAGGTCTTGACCGCTTTTCTCAACTGCTCTTGCAAATTTAAGAGAAAAATCTTTGAGATTGGGACTGGGAATACGTAGCCATTTTGTGATCCTGGATTATTTTCTTTCACTTCAATTGTTTAATATGCTTCTGGAAATATTATTTCCTGAAGTCATTAAACTGTAAACTGTATTGGTGACTTTCAGGAATTGAGGAACACTATGGGAAAAATTATAAATGATCAAGTTATTTCATTTAAAAATACACTTTCCCTGAATGACCATTAATTACTTCCTACATAAATTTCCTAAATAATTTCATATACACAAGATTTATATAGGTGAGCCTGAGCAAGGCTGATGAATTTGAGGTGATTTATGAAAGCAGACCTCAATAAGGTCTTATGCTTAATACTGTGGGGTCTTCTCCAATGCAAATTTGCCTCTGAAGTGGTGAACTACAAACATTTTTAAGAGGGGGGAAAAACAATGACCTAGAGCACATTAGAAGCAAATGACAGCATAGCAGTCCCTATATACACTATCTCTTCCAGCCTGAGCCATACCAAGCTGGGTCCCAGTTTGAGGATTTAAGACCCGGCCAGTTCACTTCACCCAGCAAGGTGCAGAGGAAGGGGCTGTAATTAAGGGCTCTAAAGAAAACCCCTTCTTTCAGAAGAAATGCATACAAATTTCTGTGATTTCTTTCTTCATGGATAACCAAATACATTTAGCTGCACAATGCCTTGAACATAAACTGTGGGAATTTGTTGTCTGCTGCCCTCTGGCACCACTGCCAGTCTTGGATGGACCCAGAAAACCAAAATAGCAAAACAAACCAAGGCACACCAGGGAATTTCCAACTGTGCTATGACGCTGGGATGTGGTGGGCATGTTTTCTTTTAATGAGGGCTGAATATTAGTCACATCTTTGAATGTTGCTCAACACTGCAGATATTGTTGATAAAACAGAATACTTGCTGTACTAAAAGGACATTTATAGAAAAATTAGCACAGATGGGGTGAAATTATAAATATGTTGTCTGGACATCTGTGTCATTTATACTGAAAAACCTAAAATGAATGATAATTATCCACATTTAGTGGAGCAAATGTGGAAAGCTTATTCACTCTGTAAATAATACAGTGCTCTGGCCCCTCTCCAGCAAAACTATATAGGCAAAAAAATCTTCAGGCTTGCATTGGATACTGATTCTTATCTAGGCCCAAAGCAGCACTGGCTTTCACCCATGCTGAATCCATAAGAACAGCAGGATCAATTGACAAATTCATTGGATTGCATCTCAGTATTTCACACACTCATGTACAAGCACAGAAAGCTGAATGATTAAGCTTTTAAATATTGTTATTAATTTATAAAGATTTTACAGATTTATACAGGGCAATAAGAAACCCCAGAAAAGAGACTAAGGTCTCTTAATAATATTAGCTAATCCAAACTGTCTTAACTCCAAATTATACATTGGTTTTCAGTTCACTAGTGGTGCTGTCAAATCTGCATTTTTTATGAGGATAGCCAGGCTTTCTTCCAGTACTTATTACTCTCCCAAAGTATTTTCTGCAGCTGTAAAGTTACATAATACTCAAAATAGGATGGAAAGACCTCCTTAGGACCTTTAAACTACTGTTTATCGTGCATTGGGTTTGAGTGTACTTTCAGTTGCAAGCATTTTATTTATCCTTTAGGGTTATGTGTTCTTTGAGCTCAATTGTTTATTTCAGAACTGGCAATAAGAAAAATGACAGGTGGAGTTCATTTCAGACATAACTCTCTTCCCTAAGATAGCAGTTTTCCTATGAATGATGTGTGGCATCCATTATATTTAAAATGGCTTGTTCTCCTCTAATTGAATTCCAGACTGTTATTTTTACCAAAAACAAAGGTTCTCAGTGTTCCTAAAATAATTAGGCCTGATTGCAAATCAAATAATCTAATTTCAAAAGCTTGTTTCCCTCTCTGAAATGCCCATTGCAGACAGACTACAGATGACTAAGACTTGTGTCATCCGTGACTTTATTAGGAGAATATTCTAAGTCCTTCACTTTCCCTGTAATCAGAACTATAATTTCTGCAGGTTATTTTAAGATCAAGCTACAGCTAAAGCAGGAAACTCAATTTTATTCTGAGCTCCAGACATGTCGACACAGCAAAGCAGGGCTCCAGTTTTATAGGCTATCTTCTTACATAAAGCCTAACACTGGTATTAAATTCAAGTTCTCTATGAAATACACCATGCTGACTACTATCAGACAGCTCTCTATTTGTGGAATGAAGTGTGGCACAAATGTTTGTTTTGATAATCTGTTTATAAGCTACCCTTGTAGAAACAATACAGGCTCAGTATGGCCACGTCCTTCTCTCTCTCATTTATTTTTAAATAAATAAGGAAAACAATCCTGCACCCACATGCAAGAGAAGAGATAACATAACAGCAGTGATGTGCCCTCGAGTTACCTAACAGCAAGCTCAGAGCACATGTTTCCATTTAGCTCTGCAGCTTTGTTAGTGGTATTTGTTTCAGTAAAATTCCAGTAAGTTACAGAATTATTTCTATGGACTTCACTCTTAATTCTGCTAAGATAGTTAATAATGATGTAAGCTGTTACACTAACAGTATAAATAAAGTGCAAACACCCTTCACCCTTAAAATGGGAAAAAACCAACTTGAAAATATAAAGAAATTTTAACAGAAGCTTTGGGAGGACATGCAACACACTTTGCAAAACTAACGTGTGATGAAATGTAAAAGTAAATTAGCAGCGACACTGCAGCCATGAGGTTTTCTTGAGGCTGTGGAAAAAATAGAACATTGTTAGTACTCCACTATTTTTCAACAGCCTAAAGTGGGCCTTACAGCTAAAATGTCATCCCACATTTGATTTTGTATTGCCAGAATATAGCTTAATTAACTCTTTTTTTGCCCATTTGATGTTTGTAACTCACTAGAAAATAATTCCTTTTCTTAATGTCTTCTCATCTTCCCCAAAAAGGGCTTTAGGTTGCTCATAATATCAATCAGTTACCCCCATCTACACACCACTTTCTGCAATGTTCCTTTCTTTCCATTCTCAGTTTCTCATTTTTCCCCACTAAAGAAGCCTGTCTCCCACCTCATTCTCTCTCTTAACCTTTAGTGCCTTTCACACTGACTTTCCATTCTGAACTGTGTACCAGAAGAACCCAAAAAGGAGCTGATGCTAACAGAACTGCTTACAAGTTCCAACTGCTCTTCCCAGTTAGAATCCACCCAAACATTGTCCTGCCTCTTTCCACATTTCATACCTGTGGTTTATTACCATTAGGAAGAGCAACACAGTCCAAATTTACCACTGCTTCTATTACTATTTCTACTGTGGTATTTATTAATATTATTATCATTGCTATTTATAAATACTTTCATACTAATAAAGTTTTACAAACTAATAACTAGCTTATGCCCCAGTGGGATGTTACCTAAATGTGAAAGGGAGGGAAAGAACAAAATGAAACTTCTTTCTCTCCATGCCTCATCTTTCTCCTTTGCAACTCAGAAGGTATAATTATCATAAGGCATCAAGACTGTAGTTTACATCATGAATTCAAACTGGTGATGACTGTTGAAATAATTCCTTTGAAATTAAAAAAATCAGGAACTTAAAGTAAAATTGTAATCACTTGAGGTATAAAATACATGAATTAATTCCCCAAGTCAATAGTTACTCCAACTACAGTTTATAAAAAGGATTTGTCAGTCTGATTGCTTTGCTTTCAAAGAGTAGCATTGTCCATAAATGAAGCTGACCTGTGTAAAGCTATGAGACACCCCTGCAGTCCAAATATCAGAGAGAAAATTTAGTATATGGGTAATAAAATAACGAATTTGTGTGCTTAAGTTACCTGTAGAATTATATATTATATTGATTCCATGTTTGTTGTCTAGAATAGTCACTCTCATGTCAGTGCCATTGCAGGGATCTCTGTGCCAATGTAAACATTTCAAGGATGAGCAAGTCAAAGAGTGAGCCAAGGCTCTTCCACATAACAACAAATTATGTACTTGGCTAATAAGAGGCCTTGATTTCATTAGATTTGGGTAATGATTTCAGTAGGTCATCAGAGAATTTAGAGGGGTGAATTTAACCTGATAACTTCATTGCATAGTTCAATTTAATTCAGAAAGCCAAGCAGCTTTGAACAGTAGACTGTAACAGAACACCTGTGGCTGTAAAGCAAATGGATTTTGTTACTCCTGGAGTGAGCATCACTAGTAAGGAACATGTCACTGAGTTTCCACTCACACTCATTTGAATGGGCACATTCCTGGCTCCAGGGAAGCCATGTGTAAGCCCAAAGTTTCGATGTTCTCCATGAAACTAAGGAGACAGAGAAGTTTTTAAAAAAGACAAATGAATCCACAAAAACTAGCTAAGCAAAATCTCTTTATCCTTATCCCTCCTCAACACCTTAACATCTGTATTTGCCAGACTAAGTGTTTTGGCTGCAAGAAAGCCTGATCTCTCCACAGCATTCAGGGAGAGGGGACAGAGAAGTGTCAGCTTGGTGTGTTCTGGAGGAGCACTGAAGCACTCTGAGTTCCTCTGTTCTGCCTCACTGTAAAAATGACTGCTGAGCTCCAGAGGAAGATTTTGAGGGTCCAGCTTCCATTAATTAGGGATTCTAAGATGTATAAACAGTATTTATATCTTTGTAATGCAGACAACTGCCATTTTATTTACTAAAGTAGAAAAATTTTCCACCTATCAGAACTGCATATATAGTGAACCTCTGTTTCTCTGCTCTCCTGACCATGAACAACATGGAACAGTTACAAGCACAGTCAGTACACTGAAAACTGAGCTGATTAACTGGGGAGAGGCTGACAGAAAATAATTTCCTCATGATTGTTTGAAAATTTTCACCAAAGACTTACAGGAGAAATATTATAGCTTCCTCCTTTTCCTTTCCTCCCTTCCTCATTCACTCCACCTCAGCATTACCCTGTTCATTACAGCTCTGTCCAGGCTGTTATCAGCTGATAACTGACAGATATTACTCTTAAGCTGCTGGTTTTTTTCATTCTTGTTGAAATTTAGGAAGCTACCGAGAAATGCCACTGAGAGATTAGAATTTTCTAATTCCTGGGTTCTTGCAGAATGAATGAACTAAAAAGTGGCAGCTACCCCAAAAACACTGGAAGGACAGCTTTTGTTATCCTGAGGCAGCAGGTGTGGGGTAAACCTGTGGCCATTGTAATTAAAGTGTACAGTGTTTGGCAAACTTCATATCATGGTTAATGCTTTCTCTCCTTTCTTTAAGCTCTAGGAGTTCACTGGAACAGGTGTGTGAACTTCACCCATCTGCACTAGTAGCTTAGTTCTGACATGTCCCAAGTTCCCAATTTTGCAAGCTTCATAAGCTTGAAGATTCCTTTTAGGTGTTTTTACTCTACTGTCAGATAATTATGGATTCAAAGGCAAATTATCCATAGACATTTCAATAATTTACCCAAAGATATTCTAAAACAAAGGAGAACATGTGAATGAATACAGAGTGATACTATTTGTATCCAGGATATTTCTGAAATTGTAACAGTGAGTCAGCAAAACAACAGCTTGAATGTTGGAGAAAAGCCACTAGAAACAAAGAAGTAGCACTAAAGATAGTTCACAAGAACTGACAGTATTTCTCAGAAATATTATAGCACCAACTTGGTTTGTATCAGTTGCTCACTCTCAGCAATTTTTAGCTGAACAGGCTTTAGCAAAATAAAAAGGACTGATATGCTGGAAGAAAATGTTATGACTCTGAGAAATCATATATAACACTTTCACAAAGACAGACAGACGACTCAGGTAATTATTCCTTGCCTGTAGTAAAGTTCAATTTACTCTGCATAAAGATAAAAAAATCTTTTCCTTCAAAAAAATATTCTGTTTTTTAAAGATGAATAAATGAATGAAACATTTTTATATTAAATACTTTACTAAAATTCTAGTCAGACTAGAAAATTAAGCCCCAAACCCTGCCTTAAATACCAGTTCCATATAAAGTAAGCATGCTGAAACTCATGCCCTTATCTTTTTAATGAGGGCACCATGAATTCACAGATAGTCAGTATGCTTGTATTTTAAATGTTTGCTTTAGTTCCTACCCATAACACAGCAAGAACAATCCCTTATGTTTCACTGAAGGTGTTGTGTGAATATATTCATATTTAGAAAAGTTCTGTAAAGTGGGCTCAGGAAGAAATTAATAAACTTAGCATCCTGAGCAGGGTACAAACATCATGAAGTTACTAATGCCTGTAGCCAGGTATGAAACCATGACATTATGGAAATATTTTCCTCTTTCATCCACTATGGCCATAGATGAAAGTTTTGAAGGAAGAAGAAAATGTGATGATATTACACAGCTCCTAATCCTACTGACTTCTTGCACTTTGTCCTTTCTCATGTCCATTATTCATTCTTTACCACTTCCATCCAAGCTGTCCCTGGCTCCTTTCCTTCACACCTTCCATCCAGCCCCGTTCTTCCCAACCTTCCCCATGGTTCTCAACCAGACACGGCCTCCTTGGTTGATCAGTCAGCTCCTCCCTATTCAGTTTTCTTTTTTCCCCCTTCTCTCCCTTATGCTTCCAGTTTCCAACTGGTCTTTCATCAAAGTCTACTTGTTACCATGGAGGTGGGGGGGTCTGCTAGACAAACTGAGGGATACAAAAAGGTCCTGCCTTTTCTTGAGGCACCTGGAATTGCACCAGGGCCACTTCTGGCTGCTCTGCCTTGAAAACCAAGATCGATAAAAAGGACAGGAACACGACATGCTAATTGAAGACAGAAGACCTTGACACAAAGTAAAACCTGATCTGCAATTTAAATTTGGCCAACAAAAATAGATTCGCACAGTGAAAATGAAAATTCGTCTTTCAGCCACAAGTATCACATGCCAAGTTCCTGATCTAAAGCACCAGAGCATCAGAGTTTCATGCTCTAGAATAAAGCAGGTAGGGCTTTTCAAGGACAGAATGATTTATTTTTGTCTAGCTCCTCTCTCAAAAATGGTTGAAAAGTTTCAGCCAAAAATAACACACGAAAAAGAAAAAAGTCACATTTTAGCAGACAGTTGAAAAGCATTGTCAGAAGCTTCACAAATATTTACTGCTATTTCCTACAAAAGTATAAATGTTGGTAGCATATCAAAGTAGTCTGAAAGATACACTGGTTTAAAAGTCAGCCTTTTAATTTTTGACCACCACTACAATGAGGATTCTGCTCTATTCTGGTATAAAATTTGGCAAGAATAGACAAGGAAAAAATATTTGAACAGTAAGAATGAAAGAGTTACCAGCAATGAAAGAAAAGAGCTACTAGTTCTTTCATACTAACATCATTAAAAATCAAAGATAAAATAAGGGACTTGATAATCATTTCACCTTGCTATCCCAAAATGCATTTTCCCTTGCCTGTTGGAAAGCTTGGGTAATCCAGTTCCAAGTATCTCATAACTAGTCTACTCAGGTTAAGGCCTCACACAATCTTGTGAGTCCTGTCATTTCATAACACTAAAATAATTTCACTAAGTTCTTTGTGAGCATGAAACCAGAATTTCATTTCCTCTCCTACCTATGGTAGTTCCTCAAAAAATTTGCCTCTGCTTTAAGGCACAAAAGTTTTACAAAGTACTTTGAAAGTCTGCAATCAAGTTTAAGATGGTGATGAACACCCAACCAAGTTACCAATGCCACTGGATGAAGCCCTTATTAATTTGAAATCTTGAATAATTACGGCAACACAAAACTTCTCAACTTGCTAAGTTAAAGCTCTAGAGACATTTATTATGACAGCTGAAGTGTAAGACTTCACAATTTTTCATAGCCATCATTCTTAGTAATCATTCTTAGAAAGTAATCATTAAAAAATGATTACATAGTATTTTAATTTCACCTAGAACTTTAATCAATAGGAACTTTTTCTTGATCTGATACTTCCAGAATCTGTCAGCAAAAGGCCTTCTTTAAAACAGATTTATGGGGTTAAGTCCAGGTATAATACACACATATTGGTGAAAAAAGGTATGGGTGTCTAAGCATCAGAGCTTTACACATAAGGTATCTGCCTTCTTGGATCAGAACCCAAAGATCCAGCAGCTTGCTCTTTAGCTTACAGTGCTAAACAGGCATAACACAATATTTTATTAACAGCTTTACTTATCAGGAACTTATTTTCAGACTTATAAAACTGAATCAAGTCTGTCCCTCTCCCCACAATGATCTCTGGGTGTCCTGGGGCGATGGCACGATCCCACTGCAGTAAAGAAACTGGGACAACAGCTTTCAATTACTTCCCTGCTCACTTATAGCCAAGGAGCTTCAGCAGGAGGGAGCTCAGCAAAGCCTTACTGCCTGTATCACTTTCTCACTTCTCAAGCAAAAACAACGGCAGTGTAGGCACAGGTGCCAGGAAAAAATGCATAAGAATATATAGTTTTGCAGAAGGCTCAGGCTCAGCTGTGCACGGCAGCCCTGGGGCCTCCATTCTAAAGATAAAATATTTCCTGAAAGACTGAAGAACATCAGCATGTGATTTTGTTCTTTCTATAATAAGTAAGAATAATACTCAATTTCATGCTTCCCTTTTCAAGTTCATAAAAGTATGTAAGCCTTCACAGATGCGTAACATTTGCTTTTGGCCCACGTACAAGCAAATGAAACTTCAAATCAGAGAGTAACTTCTTCTGAATATTTTTCCATATATAAAGACAAGCAATTGAAAGAAAATGGCAATTTAATTCCAGACTTTACCAACTGGCATCAGATATAAATTAAGATCTTTAATTTTGGAACGGCAACAAATGTTTAGATTTTGGACAAGCTGGATATTTATTCATGTCATGGTGAATAAGTAATGAACATTTTTGCATTATTTAGCCAAATAAAAGTCAAAACACGAAGTGGACAGGAACTGACACCCATCTACTACACAGACAGTTTTTCTATACATTTTTGTTTTTTATCAAGCAAACAAACATGCCCTAAGGAACACTGTGAGAAAGTGACTGTTACCAGTATAAATGAGAGTTGTTCACATTATCTGACAAATTATCCAAGTAATTTGAATTAATGCCACAATCTCCATAGACAAAATGCAAATAATTTTGTCCCAAATCATAAATTATTTTCTGCTCTTTTTTTTTTTCTCATTTGGGGATTTCTCCCCTCAAAAAACGTTTCACCATGCTAAGGCAGAATCCAAGCCTTACAAAGGTCTTGTGATTAAGTTCATAGCTTTCCACGAATGGAGAAAGAACAAAGGGAAAATGACAATAGAAATCAAAATTAAAAAAAAAGTTCACTTAATTTTATTTAACTTTGAAAAAGCCAGTAGGAAACTAGGATACTGTCAGGCAAGAAGACGAAATAAAGTGAGAAGGACTTTTACAGTGTAAGACAGATGCCTTGTGGCAGAGAAATATATTAAAGTATTTATGGACAGTGCATTCAAAACATAACAAACATTAAATACTGAAATGTGACACTATGCATGCCAAATAACTAGACTTTTCATCATAATGCCATTTTCACTCACTGAAAATCTGATGGGCTGCAGATTGTTTTCTTTATTCTTTCATCTGAAAAATCAAAGTAAGCATACAAGTGCCACCTTAATAATCTTGGGAAATTAAGAGTAATATTTTCTTAATTTAATTTTGTCCACTCCAATTTTCAACAGGCCTCAAAGTTATTTTAATGCATAGGGGCCTCATAACTAACATAAATCCTACACACATAAGACATTCTTCAGGCCAAAAAATCCCAAGCCAGACAGATTATTAACACTTCACCTTATTTCCTTCATGATGGGAGAACATTTGTTTGTACAGGGACCATTGCGTAGCTGTCATCATGTCCCAACACCATTGAGTTTTTCTGACAGAATAAAGCAATTCAGGCAAGTCCAAGCAGAGATATCAGGCAGCTCAGCTGTCAACTATATGGGTCGTCTTGAAGAGAAAACCATGAGAAACACCTTTTATGGCACATGAGCTGCAACCTCCCCAAGAAGAAAAACAGACTCAAAGATGACAGAGGAAATGATCATGACAAGCCATTTGAAGAAAGAAAAATTAAGTAATCCAATATTTTATACAGATTGCAAACATACAACTCTATACTGAAGTTTTCATAAATTAAATGAGATCTCTTGTTTTCTAGAAGTCTAATCTCTTAGAAAAGCTGGATCTTTCCTAAAGCACATTTGTTTCATCTAAGTGAAATTATTGGTACCCAGCCAATTGTCAGTATTCAGACACTGGCATGTACAATCCAAAGGCCATGGAGTGAAACAAGGCAAATTGCTCCTGGAGGTAGCTGGTGCCTGTTCTGCAGAGGTGACAGGTGATTACCACTGATTCACGAGCTACAACAAGCATTCTCTCAAAAACATATCTCAATCCAGGAAGACCACAGGTCTTCCTAACAGCACTGTACTTCCAGAGCCACCTTGTATGTGGGGCACACCAGATTTCAAAGGCTGGCCTCTGAGGGAGAAGTTATTCTTCCGGTGCTGTCATCTAGCCAGAGGGAACATGGCATAAAAGGGATGACAAAAAGAGGTGGTAGGTATAAAATCAAATGCTGTCCTCCACCATACAGGAGCTTCATTTTTTTATCTCTATCACCACATGAAATAATATTATTAATTACCTGATTAAGATACATTTTTCAAAGGTGCAAAAACTAATGGCTAAGAGGTAGAGAGGAAAGACAGGGGAAAGAGCTAAATATTGACTAAACGCCTGAGAAAGTTAAGACATGTTCTGAGTTATTATACACTGAACCCAAACAAATAATAGTTAAAAACCTCAGGCTCAGGTGTGCCTAAAAGCCTGTAATTCAAGAGGAGAACCTGCCTGATTTAACAGCAGCAGGAATGTCTAGTAATGCTAACAATGCAAGAGTATAAGGCTATTGGGTATGACATCCTGGGCAGGAATGAGTAGACATTATATTCCTCTTCTTGCAGAAATACAGACACTTATTGAAGCTATGCATGCCAAACACATCCATATTACTTAATCAATATTAACTCAGACAATATTTTGCATGGATTTTGCACAAAATAACTAAAACTGTAATTCACTCAAAACTATTATTGCCCAGTGGATTATATGCTAGACAAGCAGAGATAAAAACTGCCATATTAATTTAACAATGGAACACTTTGGTTTTTTTGTATTGTTCTCATGACATACAAAAGCCTATTGAGCACTGAAAAAGCCTCAGTAAGTTGGACCAAGAAAGTGGTATGTCATTTGTAGAGGTTCAAATATACCTGTGCAGTTTATCTCCTTTACTCAATTGATTTCTCCCTCTCTCTCTCACTTACATACTCTCCAGCATATTTGACACCACCTTGAAAGAATGGCAGTCTTTCAAGTCGCCTGCTTTGTTCTTGATGACAGGTGTGATATGACTTCTTTTAGCTGGGTTGCACTGAAACAATCTCATCCAAAATTTTTAAATTGAAAAGTAAAATGTCCAGCATTAGGAAGCCCTTCAGACACATTGAAATAAAAGAGGAACCAAGAAAAACATATCCAAGTGATGACCTAGACTAGAACCATATTGTTTCGAGAGGTCTACAGCTGTAAGCAATGGGATAGTTACAACATTCATGCTAGGGCTTGTGCCACATCTCCTCTTTCTTAATTCTGTCCTGGCTGTATCAAGAGCTCACTTTGGACCATGCCAACCCCCAACCTACATAAGCCATTGCCTGCTACTGAAGTCAGCAGTACCCAGCAAATGTCCCGTGGTCTGACACCATCACCTACAATTCACAGCAGCTGTTTTGCCTACCCAGTAACTTGAGGTTACAGTGTTCAACAGCCACCATCTCATCTAGGGACTGGCTAGAACAGACGACTTCTTCCTTCAGTCCAGAACAAATTACAACAGGAAACTCCACTACTTTGATGAAAACAATACAGCTTTAAATTCAACTAATAAATTAGGTTATATTTCAATAATAACATTTTTAGCCTTAATCTGGTTAAAGATGCTCAATAATCTTGGAAGGAATGTTCATGAGAAATTAACACATACCATGAAATGTGGGCCTTATAAAATGTAACAGGTAAGAAAATAGAAAAAAATGCTTGCATCACGAAGTCTAGCCCTGTGAATTTTGTAACACAACTCCTCTACGAGTAATTTTAATCTGTAGCCAAATAGCTGCAGTTGGTGCTTCTGCTTCAGCCTCCTACCTTAGTTATTTATGTCTCTGCTCTCCATAGCTCTTACTGAGACCAAAAAGTTCTAACATCTAAACTATTCTTTTCTTTGCTTCAGGCTACTATTCCATGCTTTACCATCTTTTGAGAACAAATAATTCCCTTCCTTCATTTATATTATTACCTTGAAGTTATTTATAGCCAGTGCCCACATCCCTTGAGCTCTCTGTTATCGGCTATAAATATAGCTCCCTTAATCTCTTTTCATATGTTTTATCCTCTAGTATTTATATCAGATTTGTAATTTTTATATTTTCTTTTCATTTTAAACTCTTTGCACCACAGCTACAGACAGGATTGCAAATAAGTGGTGAAACAAACAAACAAAAAATTGTTCATTTTTAAGATAATCTGTTTATACTGCTATAATTGTGAACACACGAGCGATGATTGAAATGCATAAACTACTGTAATTGCTTTAACTCCCAATACTTTTAAAATTAGTTATTTTCAATTTAAAATTTCTAATGTGTTTTATTAGCAAAAATTATTCTAGCCAAATGAGAGCCATGTATGTAATTTTAAAAGAAAAAAGGGAAAGAGATATTCTTTCCTCATATTTTCTTCAAGAAACTATATCCCCCATTAACAGCCACAACTGAGCCAATTTCTGTTTAAACTTGATTTGTTTTAATCTTAGTCATTTAGGGAACAAATTAAGTTAGATGCAAACTGATTTTTTTAGATGCAGTTATGAGCTTTGAATTTTAATTGCATGCCTACTTTGAAATACAAAAGCATAAAAAATTCTTTCAAAGGATTCACAAGATGGTGACTGAAAAAGGGCCTGGATTTTACTGGGGCTGTGACACTTGGTACCAGTGAAGGATCTGGTCCACAGACTTATCTGGACTTGCAAAATGTCCTTGACAAGGTGCCTCACTGGAATTTGTGTCCTGTTCTGTAACTTTATGTGAAGCTACAAGAGCTCTATAGCTGATCAGAAACGGTTTTAAAGATGAAAAGCAGAAGGGAAATAAATATTCTTTTTGAATTTCAGAAAAGGTTGATAGTGCAGTGAGGCAACAGTAATTGCTATTTTAATAGAGGTCTGGAAAGAAGAATAATGGAAAAAAGATTGATTGGGTTAAAACCACAGATGAAACAAATCTCTTCAGGATATTTCATGGAAGGCTCTGAGGAATGCCAGAGATCCTAATAAAGCTTTGTGATATGGAAACAAAATACAAGAGTTCACTCATTTTTTGCATGTGCACAGTAATTTCTACTGGGAGGAATGAGCTGAATATACCTTACAGTGCTTCATTAACCTTAATATAACCTTAAAAACAGATGGCTGTCATTGCAGACAGCTCAGTGACAACATGTGGTCAATGTACAGCAAGATCCAAAACTGAAAAGTGCTGAAAGCAGGATAAAAGTAAGTTTCCATATTCATCAATGAGGCTTTGCCATCGGGATTATTCCAGTTCTGTTATCCCATCTCAAAGGGAGCCAAGCCAGAAACAGGAAAACACTAATTGGATTTAAGATGATTAAGAGCTTGGGAAGACTTCCATAAGTAGAAAGAGTCTGATTTTCATTTGGGCTTCTATGCTTTTTCTGCATGGAACAGATACTATTTATATCCACTAAACATCCATCCATCTATACTGGAAGAGGAAAACCATATAATAAATAAGAATTATTTGCATAACTACGGGCCTTCTGGGGAGTGCAAGTAAGGGTTACATAAAAACAAAGTAGATTTAGTGCAGAAATGTAAGATTAATGTGTACAGCCTTCCTCCTGCAGAACGTAACTACTGTCTTTCAGGTAGACTTTTTAATTCCATTCAGAATCATGAAGCTTAAGCATCTGACCATGTTATCTAAAGAGAAAGATGAGTTTTCTTCTCTCTACTGAGGGTTTAGACAATTAGTCAAACACCACCTCCTGAGAGCTGGACACAACATGTTATTTCCTACACGACTGTCACTAACTAATGCTTCTAGTACCCCCCACTGGGGACACAGTTTGTGGCTGTCACCAGTTCAGATGCACAGACTTTCACAACAAAGCAACAGCAGTGAAAAATCTCTCTCCTTTCAGATCTGGCATCTTCTACTCTGGCTGTCACTGTGGAGAGCTCAGTCGTTTTTAAGGGTTCTGATCCAAAAAATGCTTGTACAGCCTTGTGCCAGCCATGAGACTCAAACTGCGCCTTCAGCTTGAAACTGCACTCAGCAAGAAATTTATAGCAACAACTGGGAACATTATATGGTCCTTTTGATCTGTGTTTGCTAACATGTCAGCATGTCAGTTGGTTACTTTATGGTTTTGGTTTACATTGGGAAGTATTTGATAACAGCACCTAAGTAGCGACCAGGAAACAGCATCAGACGAAGGGAGATTTTTTTCTCCCATAACTTGAATTCTACTGATTTCCAGATTGTCTAGGAAGTCTAAGGACACACCAAAGCACACGGAGGTTACAAAACTAGAGGATAGGAGGGACTCCACTGGGAGAATGCTTGGCAAAACATTTTCTTCACAAATAAGGAATGGACCAGAAATTGAGTGCAAGAGCGATTAAGGTCTTCCTGGAACAGACACTGCACTGATACTGATACAGCTTTGAGATGAAGACAGCCACTGGTTCCAGTATATTCAGTTTTGGTGCAGGTTTGTAAGGTAAACAGAGATATAATACTCTACTTAATGCAAAACAATATACATTTTTAGGGTATTTTCCTTTCATATTAACAGATAAAATGTACCCTGTGGATGATGAAAGGTAAGTTATTGACAGCTTCACAGGGACAAAATTAGCAGAAATTATACTTAATGGTAAAGTGCTGTGTAGTTCACTGGAGTTTAACAACGTATTAATTAAGTGTGAAATTTTAGGCTCTGTCCTGCAAAATGATGAGAGAAGCAAGGTGAAATCTCAAGAATTCCCAGGCAGCATTTAAACATATTTTGAGGCCACTGTATGTCATAGCTGAAGCTGAAAGGAATGTTTGTGCCTCCCTTCCCCACTCGTGGCCCCTCTGACCCCAAGGATGATGCCCTCCTTCCCCACACTGCAGCACCCACTGCAGTGGCACGGGGGCATGACGCCCATCATGTTTTCAACCAAGATCAGCTCTTCATTCCACCAGCCCCAATGGGCACATGAAAACCTGTGTTGGTACAAGTGACGTGACTATGCAGCAGAAGAATGAGGGCCCAGAAGAAAGGAAGAAAGGAATAGTCCAGATTTCTGCACTCACTCATGTCTGAGTCTGAAGGACAACACTAAAGACTATTTGGCTGCTAATGTTTTAAAACCAGCCATGCACCTAGATCTCCTAAGCACTAGCAGGACAGACCTGCAACAGTATTCCCTAGAAGAAATAACAAAGACAGGTCCTTAGGAATGAGTTTCTGAGGTCTTGGGAACAAACAAGTGCTGCTGCACAACTCTGGGTATCTGCAGATGAAGAATAGCAGACTCAAATGAGGAGGTTTATGGAATGTGCATCTGCCTCTGGTGGGCTACTAGCCCTGCAGAAGAAAAACCACTTTGCCTCAGGCACTCATTCAAGCCTACCCCAACTAAGTTGTTAAATCCAGAGTTCCCAAAATTTTTATTTCTGACAGGTTTTAATATAGCCATACCAGAGTGTCCTAAATGCATACCAGTGACAAGTAGATATGCATGGCCAGTAACCAGAGAGAGGCTTTCTTTCTTAGATGAGGTTTAAAATTTTTAGCCCAAGGGTAATTTTTTTTCTAAATATTCCCATTTCCAACCATATATTTTCTAAATAAAATAGCTGTGTCAATATTAGTATCCTTAATCATTCATAGCATCACCATTACTTAATTCAGCTAGATTAGCACTCCTTTATTTCTTTGCCTATGTCCTTTTGATTTTGGCATTTGCAATTTCCCTTCTTAGTAAGTTCTCCAGATGCCCCATTATCATCCTGTGTACACTGGCACAGAAAAAAAACAAACAAACCAGAAAATCAGCACAGAGCTCAGAAAATTGCCTTCTAGGTCAAGAAGAAAAGGCAGGACAGGAATGGTGCAGCTGACGCAGGGATGGAAATTTTTGGCAGTGTTCTGCTGGAATTGTTCTGCAGGTTCTCCAGGAAAGCTGAGCTACGTTTGGAGGGAAGGAGTTCAGGATGGTGAGATGCAGCAGAATTTGCAGTATGTGCATAAACAAAATCTGTGTCCTATACTGCTCCCTTTCACAAACCTCATTCTCAGACCAAGAAAACAGAAAAAGAATGTCTACAATGGCAAAAGAAATCCCTGAATACTACCTTATGTGTCATTACAAGAGTAACACAGCCCTGGGTTGTTTTTAAAAACAACCTAGGTTGCTGATACTAAAATATTCATAGTTTCCCATGTATTCTTTATGATGGCATTAGAGATTTCTTTGACAGAAACTTCTCTCATCACAGTTGATTTCTTTCTTAACTGTTTCCAACTGTATTTTTCCTGTGTTCATGGACAGTTAGAACTGTGCTTCAAAATCCCCTGGTTTCCACCTCCCACATAGTTCTCTTACATCTTCAGAGCCTTTCCCACCCTCCCTCACAACAGCATTTTATCATAGGAAGTGCTTGTATAGCTCACTTCTGCCCTACTAGTCCATTTATAAAATTCTCTCATAATTTCTTCAAACCTTTCTCTTCCGACAGTCCTTCTTTCATACTCCTTGAGAAAACCTAAGTAAAACTTACTATATCCTATGGAATTATTACTGTGATAACTACTGACAATACTTAATAGAAACAATAGAGTAAAGCTTTCTTCCTCTTCTGAAATAGAACCTGTAGGAAAAAACAGTGACAGCAAATAAAAGGACACAAACTTTCAGATGTGTGCATGGGAACAAGAGGGTGTCTCTTTGGAGCCTGGACCAGTTTTGAGCATACACATGACACAGGCTGGAGAGCTACTAGACCAAGGTAAAATGCTCTCCTCAATTTAGGTCCCACTAGATTTCAGTAGCTGTTGTGCAAGATTTTTAGGATGAGCCTCCTGAAGCATCCTAGAAATTTCTATATAGTCCTTTAACTTTATGTGCCTACATGAAATAAATATATGCTAATATAAAGACACTAAAAATACGAATACTGATGATTTTCCTTTTGCTATTTCTAACACCATTCTGTGCCTCATACTAATTCCATCACTATTTATGTTAGCATAAAGTCTCAAAAAATCTTGGTATTTTACTTTATGATTCTTTGTTATACTGCAACACATATTTTTTTAAGCACTTCAAAACTTCAAGGTCAAATTCAAATTACAATATAAAAAAATCTGAAAAGTCCAGGAGTTTTAGATTTTTCTGTCTGTAAAAAAAGACTTCACAAGGCTTAGGAAAAATACACATTTTCAACCAGGACACTTATCTAGAGATCAAGCAAGTAGATGTAGAGAAGTAGGAACTTAAGTGTCTCTGTGAAAATTGGAGTCATGAACAGGTAAATAAAAAGGCCAACATTAACGTTTTACTAAATGAGTACAAAACTCCAAAAAGAGTCTCTATGTAAGATTAAGCATTAACAGTCTGTTTTCCCTGCTTTCTCTCATATTGTTGCTGCACAACACCAACAAGGAGGTGGCCTTGGGCACCAAGAAAGAAAAAGGAAACTTGAATTAAGAACAGAACAATTGGGGGAAATTATTAAATTAACATTAAGCCTGCTCATTATTCCATTCCAGACTTCACTGAAATTGAATAACTGTGGTTCCTCCCTGTGGCATGCATACCTTTGACCACAGGGATCATGAAAGAGGAACAATAGTCTTTGATTGTAAAAACATGATTTATATATTCGGCATTTTCAAGGAATTCATTCCATTACTTCTCTAGACTCCCTTTGATTATATTCAGTCTTATTACTAGAAAGAACATGCTATCATTAGAATAAAGCAACCTGCATTTTTAGCACATTCATCTGCAAAAGGCCTGCATTCTTGGAGCTCATCATGTTTGCATACTCCACAAGCTGGAAGGAGTTTACAACCATGAGACATCAAACAAATAAAACAGATGTGTTGGCTATGCTCAGATTATACTAAATGCCAAAGTACCTTTACAGTCATGCAGAGAACTGCCAGGCTGACAAAAACAAAATGAGCTGCTTATTATATAATGGGAGTTAGTTAAACCAGCACTGGTTCAACCATGCAGAGGCTTCCACCGATTTTGCAAGCCTTTTTATACCAGTAACATTTTAAAGTAGAACAAATCAGGTGCCCCCTGATTACACACAAAATCTGCACGAAGACATAAACATGCCATTTATTTAGAGCTGAAAGCTAAAAGAGATGGAATTCATTAGATAATTATAATCCATTAATATTTCCCTTTTTTGTCAGCTGCCTGCTTCCTGAGCAACAACTGCAGGCAGAGGCTGCACTGACACCCAGCTGAAGATCTGCTACTTTCCTATTTTTGCTGCTCTTTACTAAACTGCCATTAAATGCTAAAAGCTTCCTCCTAGTTACACCATACAAACACAAAAATCCCAGCAAACTTCCTTAGGAGAGAATGAGCCTCACTGTGCTCTTGAACTCTGCTTTAGGTTTAAAGTTTTTCTACTGAGAAGAAATGTTTTTGTAGCAATCATGAAGAAGAATAAAATTTGTCTATTTGCTGAAGCTTCCAGTTAAGTCTTGTGAAAATCACATAGAAGGCTATTTGTACAGCAGATATCACTTTTATGTAACAAAACTAGATGGGTCCATTTTGGAGAAGCTTTGTGCATATGTGACATGTTCACACTGAACATGGAGCCTGACAGAGCCGACCTCTAAAAATAGCACCTGGTTATCCTTGCTCTCATCAGCAGCCACAAGCCCATCTCAGCTCTGTCATTTGGTGCATCAATCTGGCACCCTTCTCCCTCCTCCAGAACAAACAGAAGCAGTGGTACGCTGAGGTATCTTGCTGTAGGAGAGGTAAGATGTTTGCATCTGCTGCAAGCACACATTTTAAACAATATCCCTGCCCCTTAGCAGGCAGTTATCGTGTTGTTTTGGCAGCAGGAAGGAATCTGTGGTTTTTCTTGAATGTTGCTCTTCTTTATTTAAACTACCAGAAATAAAGCAAAAATGACAGAATGCTCTGTCTATAAATAATCATTCCGGTGTACAGTTATATTAGGAGGTAACTCAGATGGCATGATAACGCCTAACAGGCTAATCTTAGACCTGTAATGCCATAAGATGAAAATAACTAGGCTAAGAATAACTGACCCAGAGGAGTCAGCCTGTTAAAGAGATCCACAGAACAGGGCATTTTAGATTTTCATGTGTTTAACCATATCTGCTGACTGGTTTCTCTACGGTATTTTTTACCCAGCATGTAAAATTCTATCCCCCCAGCAGTAGATGGGAAAGGTTAAAATGCAACAGCATCTGAAATCTGCCCCATCATCTACACCAAAACCTGAAATGAATGTGCATATTTTGCAGGCTATCTATCCAGCTATTCAGCTTTCTCCCAGCTTTTGGTTTTTCTGCAAAGACAGTGCAGAAGAGGGGCTGGGCAGTCAGCACAGAAACATGGGTCTGGCAGTAGAAGAATTACAAGTGTTCCACATATCGAGTGCAACCTTAACGAACAAAATGTATTCTGCACACAGTTTTATAGAAGGGAAGACAGACTGGAGATGTGTGTTTGAGTGCAGTGCAAACCAATACATGTTCTAAAGGCAAACAGCTAAAGCAATAAACGACTGAAGTAAAAAGCTGTTTCCCAATAAAGAGATTTAGTTCAACACACTGAAGAGAGGGGAGCTAGTGTCCTAGCACCAGTACTAGAAAACATCTGTACTAAATGCAGTGTTTAATGGTCTCTGAAAAGCACTGAAAGAGGTTTTGAAGTAATGTTTTGCATAGTTTTTTATTTACTTTCTAGCTTTTCTAACCTGCTATTCTTGTCAGTCTTGTACTTTGAATTTCAGGCTTTTCTCACAACCTATAAATATACCTCCTAGTGCAAAGCAAGACCATCAGGTAACCACAGAACATCAGAAGCTATGACTGGAATAAAAAAAAAGTAGGAAAAGGCAATGATATAGTATTCGTTCTTACAGCATTAGACACGTGAAATTGGAAACATTGGTCTGTATTCAATGTCATCTCAAACACAAAACAGAAAAATCAGCTTACTTTCATTTTACCATGTTTTTGTTCAGCTGAACTCACAATGAAAGTTTTGTCCAGCATACATGGCAGGGCAAAGCCTCTACTCAAAATCAGTGAGTCTGTAACTACGCAAGACCTATGTTGCTTGCTACTGTAGTCTGTAACTACGCAGATCTATGTTGCTTGCTTCTTCTCACTGTATTAACTGTATATGGCTAAGGCCTTACACTTCCTGAACAATTAATTAAAATACTTCTGCTACTACTATGAAGAACCAGATTATCTTGTACCTTGCCTTTACAAAAAAAGGCATTGAAAAAGCCACTCTGGTTGTTATCCAAAACTTCCCTATACTGAATTTCCACACTCAATTTTTTCATTACTCTGAAGAGAACCACAAAGCTCAGCACATCTATTCTCACTGCTTTTGCTCTCTCGGAAGTGTTACTGCCTGAGATACCATAAATGAAACATTTGGTATCTGTAAGAAGTTTAGGTTACCTGATTGAGAGATGCAAATAAGTCATGTTTTTCATGAGTATCAGAGCAAAACTTCAAACGAACTTGCTTTCTGTAGGTTCTCCACAGGAAAAGGTGAGCAGGTAAAGGTTTTGTTTGGGGGAAAAAAAAAAAAGGAAGAAAAAAAAAAAGGGAGAGCAAATTCCAAAGAACTTTCCCTGAAGGCAATATAAATCCATGTGTAAAGCAGACCCCATGCATGCAAGGTCATGCAGACACATGACAGAGACAACATACAGGACAAACTGTGCACACTGGGGTTTACTGAGGGAAGATTGCTCATGAGCTCCTGTCAGCCCACATACAGCACGATGCGTGCAGCAGTAATTCTGTCATTTATATTCAAGTGACACAGTTTACATTTCCTGACTGGTGCAGAGAATAAACATTCACTACATCCACTTGTGACACCTGTGAAATTGAAGGTATTTTACAAGCCTGTAGGTAGGTGAAGCCAATCAAATTAATCATTCTGAACTGCTACATCCCCTTTAGAACAGTTTTGCTCTATCGATTCCTGGTCCTGACAGGTATCATTTACTGTGTTTCACAGAAGGATTAGCTGACATAAGCAGGATTGTGTAACTTGCTCAGGTCACCTGTCAACTCACTGACAAGCCAAGGTTTAAGCTCACTATCTCCTTGAACTCTTGATTTTTCAGCAGAACAGCTTTGGGCAGGAAGCAGAGGATGTCTTATCCAATAAAAACCAAGGTGGAATTCAGGCAGGGTACTGCAAGGCTGTACACCAAGATACGGCCAGTGGGGAAGACTTAACAACCTCACCCTTTGAAAAACCAGCACTGTGTATTAAATCACCAAAAGCTGGCATTACTCCTTGAAGTCCCACATCTACAGATACCAGGATTGGGTAGGTCCTTCCTTCTCCTTCACACAACTACAACCTATTTAAGAAATGTAGCCCTGCTTCAGTTACTTATTAACTACATTTTAATGAGTGTTTTTCCCATGGACTGCACTGCACCAAATGGTTTTTTTCAAGGGCTTTCAGTTTAATACTTGTGCTGTGAAAAGATCAGAGGCCATGAACCAGAGGCTGAATGTTAGGATCCACTGTGGCATTGCACACACATGGAAATTGAATCTTTTTTGTGTAAAGTAAAAGGGACAGAATAGAAAAATAACTCCAGGTAAATAAAAAGCTTTAGACCCCAGATTTATTTTGTAAACGTGAAGTTAAAATAACTATGGTATCAAATAAGAGTACATCAACATCATTTTCTCATATAAAGATGCACAGCACTTGCTGCTGCATTTTAGAGCAACAGTACCATATGGGAGAATTTAGTTCAGTCTTCTAAAGACAGCTGAAACTGCTCTCTGCAGTAAGGTGTAGGTGTCTGCAAATTACACAGCTTCTTAGTCAGCGCCGATCTAGATTGCTCCATTCATAATTAGACTTTTGATTGGTACCTATCCAGATCATCTCATTCATAGTATGACTTACAAGTGAGGATGGAGACAGACAAGCAAGGCAGCAATTGAGGGAGTATCAGGAGAACTGATTCTCATGTCAGAAGTACTTCCTATGCCTGCTCTTGTCAGAAATTTCTTAGATATTCTGCTTTGCAAATCCAATCCACTGACCAGTGGACTTGTCCTCTTTGGGGATCTCTCCACCCCAGCTTAAAATCAATTGCATAATATATGTGCAATGAATCTGGATACCAGCAAACCTAAACATCTGACAGTTGTTGTCTGTTTTAAGTCATTCTTGAAGTCTTTGGAGCAAGCACATCACGGGTGCGAATCACAAACTTTTATGGATCTGTTATTTCCTTAACTACATGCTACTTTTTATATGAGTATAAATCACATACATTTAAGTGAAGATAACTTTAAAGTAAGAGCATTGTGAAAAGGAAAATTCAAATGACTGTTTCTGGCTTCTCCAAATGCTAGTGCATACTGTCATACCCTAGCTATTTCTTTCTTCCCTACATGCATCATAAATGGAAAGAATGAAAAGTTACCAGAACTGATCCTGTAAGATGCTGAACGTGCAGGAGATGAAGGTAACCAAGAGCAGCACCAGGCTTTGAGGTTTCATGTGACATGAACTGAAACTGCAGACTGTGTATAATGTCAACTACTTGTAGTCTAGTTGTGTATTTTAAAGGCCAAATGAAACACAGAAGAGTATTTTACGTTCCACAGAATATATAGATACTTAAACATGTTTTATCTGTACAATGTTATTGAATAAGCTTTTGTAGGGATTGTTTTTAGTCTAAACTCCCCCCTCTTACCCTCCTTGGCACTACAGGGGAAATTGTGTGTGTTATATGGACTTACCTAATGTACTAGCAGATACAAATCAACAGTTATATGATATTCTTATTTCCAGTAAAGACAAGCAGACCTATAAACTTACAGAAAATCACCTTATTTTCTTGAGTTTCAAATGAAAACATTGCTATTATATTAGTTGGCAGTCAGAAAGTAGCATAGTGAGATAAACCCCCAAAATTTTCACTTGTGAACCATTAATTTTAATGTGAAAAAAACCCCTAAACTACTAAAAAAAAACACCAACAACAACAAAGTCAAACAGTAGAGAGAGGACACAATCAGCCTTATCTCTAATCAATTTAAAAGCACTGGACACTTGTTGAGCTGTTCAGGAAAACTAAGCAAACACAATAAAGCAAAGCAACAATTCTTGAACAAGAGGTTGACACTGCAGATGGCTTTGCAGAAGAACTGTAACACTTCCAGGAAAACGTTTCCTCTTACCCACAGTCTTTGCTAGAGCTTTACTGTTCAATATTATAAACATTCCTTCATCTTATCTGTGTCCCTAACAAAGGAGCTGAAATTGGTGATCAACAACCTAAAATTATATGTAAGAAAGGAGCACAAGTAAAGCTTTTAGCTCTTTTTCTACAAAGCAGGAAAATAAAGTTTTTAAAAAAACAAACAGACATACACTCAACAGGTGTACTAAAAGAGGTAATATATGAAGAGTGGTATGGTCTATACATATAATTAACTTTAGAGATTGAGGTCATTCAAGTTTTGGGAAAAAAGGAAAAGGAAAAGAAAAAGAAGAAGAAAAAAAGAAAAAGAAAAAAGAGAAAAAAGAAAAGGGGGCTAAGACTAAAATACATGCAAATAATTCATCCTGTATTCCACATATGGATCTTCTGTAAAAGTAACACTTTCTGAAAAACAAAGTAAGAAACCTAGGTTTAAATAGATATAAACTGGAAAACACTGTGCCTTAATAGACAAGAGTTTCATCGAAATGAAAACTGGACTGGAATTAACTTCAGGAGAGAATAGGCAAGAGTAGTCAACCTGAAAGGTTGACATTTTTAGCCCATCTAAATTGAATGGCAATGATTCTTCTAAGTTAATTTATCCTCAATAGCAGATCTCAAACACAGCTAGGAAAGAAAGTAGAAAACACAGGGGTAGCTGTGAGGAAACATACACGAGGAAACATGCAGTGTTCTTTTCGAGCAGCTTTGAAGTACCTTCATGAAAAAACACATCCAATTTACATATCCGTGAGTCGTTACCTGTAACTAGCATTGCCAGGTTCAAAAATATTTTTAATGGAACAAAATAAACCACACAGTTTAAAGACATTTTGCAGTAGCACTGTAATGAAAAGAGAGAGGTATTGGTATAGAACCTCCTTCATATGCAAACTAGAGAAAAGGAAACTCACAGAAAGAGCAAATCCTGTTTACAACAGACATAAGACTAGAATTCTTATGAGGGGCTCTAAATGCAGCCTCCTGGCAAGGTCTGTCTGAGGAAGCCTCTTCCTGTGAACAAGCCTCTACCATGAACCCCATTTTGCAATCAGGCAACAAAACAAACAAGGAAACCCAAACTCGACTTCAGTTGTGAGCATGTAGCTGCGGCTGGAAAGCAGCAGACCAAAGGAGACAAACTCCTCGCAAAAGCAGCAGCAGCTGCAATCTAAAATACTTCCAGAATTATATAACAACAACTTGGATAAAGCCCACAAAAATCAAGTCACTTCTTGAAAGGAAGGGTGTTTACTTGTCATGCTAGGCTGTGTGTTCCCGGTCAGCCACTCAAGTCTAAGGCAGGGAGCTCTCTCTTACCTGAGCTGATCATACTGTGCATTCTTTGCTGAGCCAAGAGCTGTTCACGTCCAGAAACCCCATCTGAGGAAAAACACGATTCACTCTCGTAAATTGTCTGCAGCATATTCCAACTGGTCTGCACTTCAGCTACACAAGAGATTCATCACTGCACTTGCACATAGGCGTCGGGCACGACCCTCTGCGGTCCTACCTCCTTCAGCGAGGGTCGTTAAGATAATATGCTTCGGCAATTAGCAGTGTTTAAGCATTTGCACAAGTATCTATGAGGAGAAGGAAAAGCCCAAATCCACCGTCGGCAGCCCCCGCCCGCAGGAAGGGAGCCGTGAGCCTGCGGGGGGCTGAGCGCTGCCGAGTTGGAGCAGTTGCGTTCGGGCAGCCAGCGGCAGGTGGAAGAAGAAATGAAGAAATATCTCTGCGCTTTGGGCTTCCTGGCAGGGCGGGGAGGGGGGGAAACTGCCTCTAACAAACCATCAAACCGAACAAGCCACCTTTGCAGGCACCGGGAGCCGCGGAGGGTTTAACCGAGTTGACCCCAGCCTAGCCCCGCGTTGCCGTGCCCGCGCCCCTCTCCGCTCCCGGCCGGCTGTCCCTCAGCCAGGCGCCCGGGCGAAGTTGGCGGGAGCAGCAGCGATAACTCATTTGCATTTGAATTGACACCCTCGCGGCCCAGCGGCGGCAGAAATAGAACAATGGCCGGCCTGAGCCAAAAATAGGTCAAGCATGGCCGGGTGATTGGAGCCTGCATTAATGCGTTTAAAAATACCACAGCAAACACAGCTGTCCAGTCTCCGTCTTTCAAACTGCCGCCCGTCCTCGGTGCGCCGCCCGGCCTCGGGCTAAATTAACCCCTTCCCCCTGCCCAGTGCCACTGGGGATACGCCAGGGAGGAGGCAGGAGTGGGACAGGGACGGTCCTCGCCTTGCGCCCCTCTCCCTCCTCACCCGCCCCCGGGGAGTGTTTAGTGAAAAGAGAGCAAAACGCCACGGCCTCTGCCCGTATCGGTCCTAAAATAACGCTGGGAGGTTTTGCTGGCGATGTGGTTTCTGCCTCGCCCACGCGCAGCCATCCTGCTGTTCTATTTTTGCTGCCCGTTTCTCTGGCTACGCCACAGTTGGCTTTGGCAGGGGAGGGAGCCAGGCGGCCGCCAGCTCCCGGCAGGACCCGCAGCCGCCGCCGGAGAGAGAGGAGATTTCTGCAGCTCGTCGGGCCGGGGGGAGCAGGAGGCGGGGGCAGATGCCAATGCGGACCGGGTTTTGTGCGTGCAGCTATATGCAGCCTTTCCGTATTTAGCATGCTTCATATAATTCTTATAGTAAGTCACCGATTGTGGCACAGCGTGTTAGACACGCTTACGGACTATGCACTATTTGGTTGAGTTGCTAAAATTTGGAGAGGCTGAGTAGTTCACGCTTATTTTTAGAAGCATTAGGCAATTTACACAGCGTCTTTTTCAGTTCTCCAAGATGATGTGGTTTCAGAAGAGCAGCTTTTGACAGCGTATCAGACAACAGCACCATGCTCCTCTGTGGTTTGACAAGTTTCACACATGTGAAGCCCGTTTTTCATACTGGTGTTTCAAAAGTTGCATCTCATTTGATCATTAATATACCTACACACAGATAACTTTCATTTCCGTGTTACAGGCAGTACTTTACTTCTCGGAGTCCTACCCAGCCTTACAGCACTTTTTATACAGGTGACCAGAGCCTGTTGCTACCTATATTATACAGCAGCTTGACTACTCTCCTGCCAAAATTTTAAGTCTGCTCCCATGTTCCTGCCCTATGGGAGCAACAGTGGCCACTGGGATATGATTCCTCACCATAATCAAGAAGCCAACAAAGAAGCTGTACTGGAGCTTTCTAGAAATCCACAGCATTCTCAACTATCAACATAATATTTTGCTCCTGAAGACACGAGAATTTGTCCAGTATTTGGGGCTCTCTTCTGCCTTTTGGTGAAGAATCTTCTGTATGCTTACATGACGGATCATAGCTAAGGGCAGTATATTTTTTAATATACTTCTCACAATCATGTTACCAAAGAAAAGATTCCCAAAAACAAAGTACTTGGGCACTCCTGGGAAGTTTGGCTACTTGATGGCACCTAGGAAGTCTGTGGCTCAAGTCTTCCCATCATCCCAAACCTTTTCTTCTTCCATGTGCCAAATCACCTGGTCCTGGTGAGAGTTACGACCTGCCCCCTGGACAGGGAGAGAGCGCAGCAGCTGGGGTTTTCCCTGCAGAATCCTCTGGTACCTATCACTTCTTGCTATCCTGCTCCCCTTGGCATCTCTCTTCCCTACAGAGGAAGCAGTGAAGCCCTGCAGATGAGCTTGTACCCAGCTCTGCAAAGGGCCATGAGCAGGGGCAGGGGCACTGGCAGTGCAGTGACAGGGAGGGTGTGACAGTGCAAGATTTCAGGTGAGCACGACACATGAATTGCTGACAATTTGGTATCATAAACATTTCTCTGGAAAATAAAAATACCCAAATGTTTTGTTGGAAATATATGGCCTTTCCACAGTACAGGGCAGTTTAACACAGTGCAAGAGGCATCAGCAGCAGAAACAGAAATCTCCTCTAATGCAGAAAAAGCTTTTTATAGACAGAAGTAAATAGAAAAAGTGGAATTGCTTATGCCCTTCAGCCAAACAGAACATGACGCTGTTTGGTGATTCAGCGCCTCAAAATAATCAAGTTTCATATTACAGGGAAACACGGGAGGAATAAGTTAAAAACAGGTCAGAACATGGAAAACTGTGGAGTGTGAGATCTGGTATTAGGTACCCATATGTGTTTATAACTTCTTATATATGCAGCTGCATTTTAAAGGATAGTGTTCACAGCTCTAAATGACTCGAAATACTTCAGTAACAAGCTAAAAGCAAACTATATTCAAGAGCAGAAAATGTACATTAGATATTTATCTGCAAGTGTTCTTAATTCTGACGTACATATTTTAAACTGACAGACACATAAACTGTCTTATGTTTGCTCATTCACAGACCATAATAACTACAGCATGATGCTGTACATTTTAGATGATACATAAAAACTATATAAAAATATTTTACTTATGAAACCAGTCACCACAAAGGTAGGGTTTTTACAACCTAAATTCTTCCGACTTGCTTTGACATAGTATAAGCCTACTTTGGTACATGCTTACGTTTAAAACACGTGTGTAAATCCATTTCTTTTCAACATAACTTTTAAGCACATGCTCAAATTCTATTGATTGCAATAGAATTTAAGCACATAGTTAAACACTTTGCTGAGTCAGCCCAGACTTTAACTGCACAATCACATGAATTTAAAGAGCTCCTTAAGAGTCCCACGGATGAAGAATAAAGGGTTCATGCCTGAAGAAAATCTGGTTTTTATTTTTAAAGCTATGGATGTTATAAGGTGACATTTTCATACAGGAACATGAGGGGATTTTTTCTGTTTTTTCAAACGCATTTCCTAAACTTGGAGAAGTTTAATGACGCTGGCAGTGAAGGTAAACTGCTGAAATGATTTAGTGCTGCTGAGGTGACTCTAAATGCAATCAGCCACTTTATAGAAAACTTAAGGCATGTTAGTAGCACTGTGATCTCATTATAGCATTTTCACAATGTGTTTCTCTTATTTTCCCTCTGAGTTGTTAAAAACAAATAAATATAAGGAAATTAAATCTGGAAACCCCATTACTGCAACATTAAGACTAAGAAATGAAGCCCTCAAATGGGAAAGAGCTAGGATTTCTACTGCGTTATTAACTATTATAATTAAGTAATAGTTTTGTCTTTTTTTTTTTTCCTTTCAAAGTACAAACAGTCTATTACTGATTGTTTTTAGCATATCCCATTTCTCACATGCTCTTCTGGAGCATTGCCTTAATTCATATTAATAATTTAGTTTCAACTTTTGCAGTTTTCTTACTTGTAAATGAATACATGCATAGACTTTTTTATCATACTGCTCAATTGTATTACATAAATATTGAACACATTAAAAAAAGAGATGTTCTCTAACTTCTAGTCATATGCTTAAATGAGGACGTTGCAGTCTTACAGGTGTCCCATTCAACCTTTTTTCAGCCCTTTTTCATTTGCCAAGTGAAAAGGCAGGGAGTAATAGCATGCATCAATGTCAAATAATTTATAAACAAGTGGGAGCTAAATTAAGGTTGCATGAGTAGAATTAAATTTGGTCTATTTCAGTACTGAAGGTTTGAATTCTAATCTTTGCAGCCTAAAGACTTCCTAACTATTTTTGTGTATCCAATCACTGGGATGTAAGAAAAAAAAAAAGAAAAAAATTAACTATTGTATAGAACAGATGTTTCTGAAGCCACAGTTCATTAGATACCATTAGTACCACGTGAAACCCAAACATCCAGCATAAATTACTACAGCTTATGCTAGAGGATTAACCATGTTAATGAACAGCTAAAGACTATTACCACAGAGAAGCAGATGGTTTGGGAGCAGCAAGAAATCAGGGGAGGTGCTGTAATGGTCTGGTCCTGCTCCCTCTTGGAACTAAGGGACCATATTCCAAGTCTCTGGAGGAGTTAAAATGGATTGCTTAATCCATGTGCTTTGGTTAGAAATACAAAGTACAGGAATGTTTCCAATCAATTCTCTGTGCAGCAAGACTTGGCATTGCCTGTGCAGGAATACATGGTGCTTTTTTTTTCAGGGCTGGGGAACCATGTGATAGGCATTTTTTAAGTGAGGAGAAAACTGCAATTCTAGTGTTTTAGCTCAATTCAAGCTTCAAAGGAATTTTCTGGGACAAAGAAAGGCATATCTGTAGCTTTAGGGGATTTTGTGACAAACAATGGGAGAGTAAAACTTTACAAAGTTCTGAGGATAAGAAGTGCTATGTAAGATAAATGTATGGCTCTTTTATCATCTCTTGTATAAGAATACAAAGAGTCTTCCATCTTTCTCATGCAAATTAGCTCAGGGGTTTTGTAACTAGTTGATGACATCACTTCTTTCTCCTCTTAAAATACAATTTTTTTATTCACATAAATAAATAATAATAATCTACTAGAAATTAAGTCTTAGATTCAGGACAACACCTCAGCAGCACAAAGTTGATTATAAGCACAGGGCTTAAGTTAAGCATATGCTTAAGGGCTTCATAAATTCAACTTTCCTGAATCACAAAGCTCAAGTAATAAAAAGACCCTAACACTAATATAGAGCTATGTAGTAAATAAATATTTAGGTTAGGGAAAACATACAAAAATTCATTTATCCTGTTGATAAAGTTGTTTATCAGGTTGGAACTAAAATCTCCATGTTTTGTAGCAAGACTGAGGTAAATTGCACGTAAACAACACAAGCCACATCAGATAAATGCCTCAGACCAGCAAAGCACTTTGTCCCTTTTATGCCATTAATGAGTTCAGATATATACGAGCAATATGAGATTTCCTGGCTCTTCATGGCTGTGCCAACTTTCCTTAGAGAGACACTAGAGCTGTGCCTGCTGCTCCTGGCTCCACCAGGCACACCCGGGTGCACATGCACAGAGGAACCCTGGAGCACATCACCTGGGACAGCTGCCAATATGTTCAGCAGCCTCCAGGTGTTTCAAGCTTGTTGCACACCTAATGAGCAGATAATCTGAGCCTCCATGCAGGGTTCTGCACTGCATCTCCTAATCATGGCTACACTGGTAGGTCAGATCACCTGGTCACCGTTCCTGGACAACAGACTACTAAATCCCTCTGGCTGGAAAACCAATAAGAACACCCTCTCTAGCTTTTAATATATGTTTGAGTGAGTTTTTTTGGATTTAAGACAGGAAATATAGGCCATGCATGCTGCCTGGAGAATTGAACTGTGGAAACCAATGGCCATGCAAAGGTTTTGGGATCATAGCAGAAGCCAGCCAACCAAATTCAAGCTCCTAGGATGACACCAAGACCAGAAAGACCAATAAAATGTTTGGGAATAGAACAAGTTTGTAAAATTATATACATATCATACATATCATAGAATATCTTGGGGTAACTGTAACTTCTCCCAGTATAAATACTTGAAAAAGAATGCTGAAAACGGAGGATGGCTAGCCATGCCACATGCATAAAATAGGTTTGGAAAACCTTTGAAAACTGGAAACCTAAAGACCAGTGATATTAAATTTATTGATGAAGCTCAGGGGCGGCTTGGCATTGTCTACAATACACAGGGCAAGATGTGTGGGATAGTAAAATGGTCTTTCTTTTAAGAAATAAAGCCTTAAGAAAAATCCGTTGATTAGAAAAATTCAAGCCAGCAGTGGACATGCATTTTAAGCATGCTTCAAACACTGCAGCAACTTCCAAATGAGCTTTGCATCGGTATTGACCATGTCTCTGAAAAGAAACTTTAACAGTTCTGTATGTCTTCTGTAGGTCTTATCTCCTGAGTCTAAAAAGGCCAGATCATGGAGGGAGAATTATAGAATAGTTTTGCTTGAAAAAGATCTCTAAGATCATTGAGTCCAATCATTAATGTAAGTATATCCAAGTCCACCAGCCAGTTCCCACTTCAGGTCCTTCAACATTAGTAAGGACTACTAAGTATTGCTGAATTGATGGAATAATAAATTCCATAGTAATATATACTAAACTAAACTAATTATTCCAGTATCAGAAATAATTTTATTATTTGAAATCATCCTCTCCTGAAAAGCAAAGGCTTAATTTTTGTCTTTTTTTTTTTTTTTTAATCCAAACTATGTTTACTTTCCCATGATACTAGAAAAGTTTTTGGAAGAGTAAAACAATGGAGTGTCCTGTAAATAACTTGAGAAGAAAATGCCTTTGGAGGAAAAAAGAACCCACAAAATGTTTGCTTCATTTTGCTATACAAAGCTGCCCTTTTACATCAAATAATTAGATTTCAAAAATAGGGTCTTTCTAAACACAGGCTTGGATTCATGAAGTCATGAGGGGGGTTTACATAATATATTACAAGCAGATTATAAAGCTATAGTAGATTTAAAGCAGATTTTTAGTAGATAGATACCAATGTAGACTGGAACAATTACTCTTCTAAATTAATAAAAAAAAAAGACATTTTCTTAAATTTAAAAAAAGTTGAAATTAAGTCAGAGAACTGTCACTTCAATCCACTGGAAGCTTGGCTAAGAAAAAACATTTTACCTACAGCACTAAAAAGGGGCCTCCTTTACTGTGTGGGCCAAAGAATGGACCTGAGATACCAGACCATGTTCTTGGCTGTGGGCACACACCAGTTTCTCCCACTGTGCTGCCTGCTTGGATCTCCTTCCTCTGCCAGCATCTCCACCCCTCCCAGGGGAGCATTCAAACACATGGAGAAGCAGCGTTGGATGCACAAACATGCCCCTGAGAGCAGTAACAAATTGACCACTGCTGCACTCTGAAAAGGTCATATCTCATCCTGGTCAATAGTGCTGTTATGAAACCACACAAAATCCTCATGGTTAGCTGGGCCAGGATGGCAACAGCTCTGAGTTTTTTTTCAAAATGTTTCAGTGAACGCAGATCCAGTTTTCACCTAATTTTCTTCATCCTCTTGGAACTTTGATAAGGAATAGGTCTGAAACCCAAAATGTAATCAATATTCACCCGCTTGGGTGCTAATTTTACACTGCTGGTGAATTTGGAGCAATGTTAAAATGATGAAACTGTGACTTCATTGGGTAAACTGTAAATATTTTGCCTGACTTCAGCAGAACCAGCATTCCTTCTGAGCAGCAATACGATCTTAATTTTCTGTAACAAATTTATAGATTGCAAAAGAGGGGGGAAAAATCAAAATACATTTGAAAGCAAGGTTTCATAACTCTGAAATGAAAATTACAACACATTCCAAGTAAATATAACCTCTCCCTTTAGCTAAGCAAACCACTTTGAAAATCCCTTGAAAATCTTAATGCAGCTACTTACTGCAACTGAAAATACCTTTGCACTATGTAAAGGCAGTACATACTATATACAATGTGTACAATATGTATGGCACTGCCAAAATGTGTCATAAATTTGACTTTTGTAAATTCAGGCATCCAGCTGGTAATCCCAATGCCAAACCACCCCTAAGAAGGCTTTTATCCATCCTTCAAGCTGATTTAGCCAAATCTTGCAAAGTTCAGTTTGCTAGGCACTTGATCCCAAAAAAGGGATGGAACAAATGCAGAGGGAAGCCACAGCAAATGCCCAGCTAAGTCATACCTCAGCAGGCAGATGTGGGCAGCTGCAGCTGCTGCTTCCACATGTCCCTCATCTGCCCCATCTCTGGCTTAAAGGAAAAAGATGTGGGTGCTTGAACTCTCTAGGACAGAGGGACAAGGCTGGTCCCAAGCCCTAGTTTCCTAGAATGAGAACTGCTCACAAAAAACCTGCCAGATTCTTCTGAGCCTCAAACTACTGTGCAATGGCTAAAAGATTTCACAGGTCAGAACTGCATTAAAAGCATGGGGGAATAGGAAGATAATACACTGAATCCAGGTTCAGACAATACTCCCATTCTAATCAACTTTAATCAGATATATTTATGTCTTGCAAAGAATCTGGGAGGAGAAAGCTCTTGTAATAACTTCAACCCTATTTGCTTCTGGGAAAGGGCAGTCCAAAAATGAAGTAATAAGTAAAAAGTAACTAGCTAGTGCTGGAATCCCAATGCCATGAGCAGAGAAGACAGACTATTTTTGATGACCTTAAGCTTCTGACCATTCAAAATGTTGGATCAAACTTGGGCTCAAGGCCTGTTCTAAAAATATCATAGCAGTCCCATATGTACTTCCTACCTTGCTGATTGGTAGTTGAGAAAACAAGGTGACAGGGCAGGTGATAATGGCAGGAAAACGGCTCCTTTCAGCCAACAAATCTGAGGATCTGCACTATTACAAGCCAGGTCTCACACGAGTTGTCAGTCACAGATGGACTGGTCTGTGCATGCTATGATTGCACTTCATTTCCAGTCCCTTCTCCTCTTGCTAAAGCACTTGCCAGTGAAATAAACTGCTAAGTACATTTCAGTACTAAGTACAGAGATTTGGGTTGAATAAAGAAATCACAATCCAGATTATCTTTAATATTATTCTCCATCTTCTCTCCTTACCTCTGCCAGAATTCCAGAAAAAAAGAAAAGCTAAAAAGGTGGAGACAGAAAACTTGGGCAACTAAAAAGTGAACATACAATTGGCAAGTGGTTTGCTTGCCATGACTTAGCAGCTTTCCACATCTCAGAAGACAAAGGATGATAACTAAAGCCCTGAGACTGGTTTTGTGTTATCTGAAAAAGGGGTGCAGCAAAATTGGGCACCACCTTAACTAAAAATAGATGTGCTATAATAATAGGTCTGACAAAAACCCACATGAGTTAATTACCAGTGTGATGAAACAGGCTTAAGTTTGGTCAAGCTTTATTTTTCATTTTAATTGCCAGTAAGAATGTTTCTAAAAATAACATTCTTGTGTATTGTAATATTAATTTCCTTACCATTCTAAAGAAATGCTTGTCTCCATTTTTGGACTATACAGAAATGTGACAACCTTGCATTTAAGGAATAATTTACTGGAAGTAACACAGCAGAGCTGGTTTTATTTAGAAACTTCAAATAAAATGCTACTGTAAGCTATTTAATCACACAGTGTTCTTTCAATTCCTATTTACAGGCATACAAAGCACATTTCTCATAAAGAGAATACATATTTCTCATATGTCTAAACCTCCTATGTGTGTGTCTATAAAAATTTAAACAGATTTAAAGCACTTTCACCTACTGGTGTCACATGCTACAGTTGAAAGACTAAAGCACAAGTACATTGACATAAACAACAACAACAAAAAAATCTAAAAGGTACCTAAGCAAGTGTCTCATTTAAAACATGTGATGATCAAGTATTTTATTGATTGGTGCCCTACATCATTGCATGTACTTTTGTTCATTTAGTGTCCTCTCAGATGCAGCAGAAAGCCTCCAGCAATTCAGAGACAGTATGCTATTCTGGGACCCAACAGAGAATGAATAAGTTGAGAAGTTGAGCAACTAACTATATTTGTAAGGGGAAATCTCCAAGGCATACCTACCAAAAAGAATGTCAGGCTGGAAATACACCAGGATGGTTGCCAACAGAAATATTTCATCAGTCAATCTTTTACAGTCCTATGGCTCCCATTTCATTTTTTTGCCAACTTATTTAGCACTGCAGGCACCAGCAACATACAAGTTTGGGATGCGCCTTCATTTCTCACATGTTTTTTTGTGGAAATCAGCTGTTTTGTGATACTTTGCCTTCTGATCCAAAGACCACAAGCCTGTCACAGGATGCCACAAAAGGGTTTGTGCAGTTTGAGGAGAATGAAAGGACAGAGGTGGTCAGTAGATCATTAGTGGCTATGTACCTCCTTCAGAGTGACCTGCAACTGTGGAGGGCTGGATCAAATGATCATGGTAACTCCTTCTCAAATGGCATTGGAAAAGAATGTGTTCCTCATGCATGAGTCCGAGAACAGCCATTTCTCCAGCATTCTGAATATGACCATCCTCTAAAGACCATGTGTGCTGAACAATATATTTTTGGAACATTTAAATCAAAACAGCTATTTCTGCAGTCTTGGCATGGCTGCAGTGCTGATCAGTAGAATGGTGTTTACTTGGATGGGACACAGGTTTCACTGGCAACATCACGTTAAGGAGTTCTTTATGTGCTCCTGCTACTTTGCTGTCCTACTTCTCACAGCAAGATTTTACACGTATTTATACACATCATTTGAAAGGAAATTAGATCAGATCAGTTTTCCATTACAGCTCAAAAAGCACAAACAAAAAAAGCAAGACCCCAAAAGCCCAAGCACAAAAAGCAAGAACTTTTTATCCTTTTGAGATCCTATCTCTGCCTCGTCAAGCCACAAGCACAGTGACAGAAGTTCAAAGGACTCCTGACAGTGCTGTACTAGTGCAAAACTCTTATTACTAACTGATATGACAGGTATTTAGGAAGATTTGCATATCAAAGACATTCATAAATCACAGAAAATCTATATGGCCGTGCTAATATATATACAAAGATATATATGATAAGCATAACTGACTACTCAAACTAGCCAACACCATTTAAAGATGTGCACAAAGCCAGCAGCACTCAAATATCTTTTGGATACTGTGGGGCAAAAAAAAAAATCTAAGAATTCAAAACAGGTTTCTTTAGAGCCTCAAGGTTCTAACAATTTGTAGCATGTTGGTATAGATCTAAATTGCATTAGTTAAAGAAACAATTAAGGTCTTCTTTGAAAAGGAGAACAGTATTCTTTAATTAGTTACTATACAGAACACACTACTTTCTGATGATACAGAAAAAGGAATATTGGGTTAGGCAATTTCTACAAGACTTCAGCCGATGCCTTTACTTTTCATAGAAATTCAGATGAAATTTAGGTTATCTTAGGACTTAGACTAGCTAATGGACTCTGTTTTCCTCTGCATCTTTAAATGCTTGTGTGCAAAACTCCCCCACCAGCCTGTAATTTTCCTGTCTCAGAGGAGGCAGCAATCAGTGTGCCATTTATGCTCTGTGCAAACAAAGGGACATTCTCAACACTGCTGGCATCACAGGAGAGGCTCATAAACAATCAATATCATTTGGCCACCCTGTTTGATAAGGCTCACATTTATTTTTATTGCCTTTGGAATAGAAAAATGATACACAGGAAGGCTTGTTATGTGCTACTCTGCTCAACACACAGACTTGAAGAAAATTAATTTTGTTCATCATTAAAATTAATAATATAGTTTTCAAATTTTTTAATTTGCAGACAAGCTATGATAATATCTTACCCAATCTGCAAGAGGTGCAGTATGGAAAATACAGTATCATTACCTGATTTCACATACAACACAGCAAACCAGCCTGAACACAGCTTGTACCATTCACTGTCATTCAGAGCACGAAATAATCTATTTCTGACTCTCATGGATGATCAGTTCCCATAGTTGACAAAGTAACATTTTTTCCTCTACCTGAAGCAATGTATTTTTTCACTGGCAGAAAGAGAGACCTGCAGCAGTCCTAGTTTGGCAGTGCCAAGAAGAAAATTTGCTTTTCATTCACATAGCTACGAGATACATAAAAAACACTAGTGGACTTTTTTTTACTTTTTTATGTTTTAAAGATTTCTACTTTTTCTGTGGTAGCATTCAAAAAGATAATGTGAAATTTTTACATCTATGTATTTATTCATCATATATTTGTTAAAAGTGCCCATGAGGGATAGTTAATGAATGTTTACAAAAACCCAGAATTGCTTGGGGACTAGGATTGAGTCGTCTTGAGTCACAATTGCTGATCACAGATTTTCAGTGATCAGAGATGCCATACACCCTATGGTTCAGTTCCCCATCTGTCCAATGGGAATAAACAGCAGTATGTTTCACATTATTGTTTAGAACACAAGTGCTTTAAGGGTGCTCAGACATCATGGAAGTGGAGAACATACACTTTCTTTAGGCTAAAATACTTTTGCCAAACTATTTCTACAGCACACAGTCAGTTAGCAATCTGCATCCTTCCACAGAGAATTGGCAACACTGATTACTACCCATGGCTTTCAATGTTTTGTAGAGCCTACATTACTTCAGATAGGTGATTATTACCAAAATAAAATTGCAAGTGATTTCCCTAAACCACAAGAGTAGGTGTTTTTTCTTCAAAAGCTAGAGACGAGTACAAAAAGGCTCTGCTTGCTCTCATATTTCAAAAGCTTTTTGGTTTTACCTGTGCTCCTTTAACTTGTCCTTCTCTTCAGAGCATTTATGTAGTTCTGTAAACTACAGAACATTGCCAGTTGCAAAAAAAAAAACAACTTCAGCTAAAAAAATTTCATGTCTCTCTAGATTCCCAGGTTTACCATTTACTGATACTTCCATTCACAAGGAGAAACAAGACAGCTTAGCAATATTTGTGGCAAGCAGCAAATCTCACTCATTTAGACACTAAATGTTTGGTTCTAAATTAAAAAAAACATCAATCTGAGCTCAAGACAATTAATTGAAAAAGAAAAAAAAGGCAAAAAAAACCTAAAACCCAAACGCGTGCCTTTGAGTAAACATTTCTGCCATTCAATCTGTTGTACGTTGAAGAGTTAATGAGATCAGCTGAAGGACCCTTCTTCCCATTCAGCTGAAGCTGTGGCCATACACACCCTGCTCCTTCTATTTCATCTCCAGCCCAGACCTGGCATGGTCAGATAGCTTTGGTCTGTTTCTGGAATATTTAAACAATGATTGACCGTGATAAATTTTCTGTGCTCTCATCAACATTAAATTAACCAGTCCTCTTGATACCTTTCTCATGAGTCTGGAAACCTCATTTGCAAATAGAGTAAATATTTCCGTAGGATGTTTTTTTCAAACTGACCACAGTATTTATATTTTGGGATCCATTTATAAATGCAATCCTTCCCTTCTTCGTTTGCTACTCCCACCAAAAAGGCTGGTGTTTTCCAAGGGAAAGAACAGGAACTAAGGACCATCTCTTCTACAGTTTTCCTTCTTTATGTTTGTCTTTCTTCATTATTGCACAAACACGACTGTCCTGTTCTTCTCCTTTAAGTCCACCTTTCATTCACTGATAAAATGGTGACTCCCTCTATGCTTCACTTAGTAAAATCTCAGACAAAAGACACTTCTGAGGTTTCTCCCATGTTATTCTCTTGTTTGTGAAGAAGTCTCCCAAAAGATGGCTTAAAATGCTCCTCTGTAGGTCAATACAAGGATTTGAGCTCCTTTGCTCAGAAAATCACTGGCATTACCCGGTAATAGGGTTCTTTTCCTCCCAATCTGACAAAGCATGGATTTTATACATACAGCCAAGCTATTTCCAACCAGGCTGAAAAAATTACTTGGAGGAGGCTTGTTGTGGCGATGATAAACATAAAGTGCCTCACATCAGATAAAAGAAGCCTTTGTGGCTTTGTACTGTCATTGTACTACCATTGCCATTGCTACTTTCCTGCACTGCCAGGTGCTGGGAGATATTTCATAGATTTACCAACAGCCTGTGCTTCTGCAAGAAAAATTCTTCCACTGGTCTGCTACCAGCTAAGAAAATACCCTGTAATCATTACAATTCATATTTATTCCAAACCCAGTAATTCAGAATTCACTTCACAAGGTTTTAACTGCCGATAATCTCTGCTGAATATTGAACTCAAGAAGAGATGCAAAGCATTCCTTGAACAATGGCTTATGTCAAACATTTATCAGCTCTGCCATTCTTTTCATGCATAGATGAATGCCTCTCTCATTTACGGTTTTTTCTCTTGTATTTACCTTCTATAGTTTCTGCAAAGAGTGTTCCACAATCTCTTCTCCCAGAAGCTTCTGATCACTAATTTTTTGTTTTAATCTTCATCAGTCTATATTTATCACTATACTTCACACATTTGCTTCTTCCTCTTTGATCCTTTAATAGTCATTGTGCACTGCAATTTCTTTACTTATTAACAGCCCGAACATTCTTCATCAAATCTAATTCAGAATGTGTTCATTACTGCTTGTTTTCGTATTGTACTTGTAAACTTTCATCTTTCCTCTGTCTATAGAGATGCTGCAGGATTTGTTCTCCCAATTACTGAAATTCTCTCTCTGAGTCCTCTGAGTCCTCAAATTCAAAGTGAACTTCAAAGATGGACAATTTTTTCACATCTCCATTTTTTTTTTTTTTTTTTTTTTTGAGAGGACGATGGTGACTATAGTATTCAGAAATCATTTCACATTTTAAGTTTCATTGCTCCTAACCTTATGTCTCTTTTCCCCTGGAAATGTCTAGCTCTTTAAAAGCCAACAAACTGGTAGATCCCTCTCCTGTTTTCCCACTTAAACAACAGAGGTGATACTTGAATTCAGCATTTTCATGTCATAAATTGGTGCAATCCCAACTGAAAGGGAAGGCATCCAAAAAACATAATTTCCTTTTGACTCACCATGTCAAAGTAGATGTAAGGACACTGTCAACATATTATAAGGCTTGTATACTTAATTTTCACAATTTGTAATCTCTCCAGAGACAGCTTTAGCCTTTGTTATATGGAAAACAGAGAGGTATAAAACTGTATTTTTTGGCAAACATGAAACAAAGGTAGGCTTTTTATTCCATAACAGAAAAAACTCTTTCCACTGTGCACAGAAAGGCAGTTGCACCCTGAATAGAAAAGGAGGAGTGGAAGGTGGTTGCAGAAGAGGGACAGTTACTGTGCAGCTTGCAAGTCTGCTAGAAAAACAAACACAGAAAAATGGCACTTTGGGAAAAACCACTTTGTTTATCAGTCTGAGACTGAACAAGATGTAATGACTTAAAAGCATATGTTCAACGTCACCGAAGAGGATGAGCTTGCAAAGCATACAGCAAAGCTTTCTGAACATATCTAGGTCTCCAAATATCAATAATTTCATCATTTTTTATGGATTCTTTCCTATCAAAATTTACTAAATCCTTACATTTTCATTTCAAGAGTGTTTTCTTACGGAAGGGCACTTCCTACTTTTTACTTTAAGGACAATGTGCATGGATGGTGCTATGGAGACAATAGGAGACTCTTTTGAAGCAGCTTTTACTTTGCACTTAAACTGACACATGACTGAAAAGAACTCACAGAACTTGTCACCCATGGATCTCAAGACTGGTACCAGTCTTCCTTTATTAGCTGAATATTGACAAATATCAAGCAGTAGAAAGCTCAGCTACTCAAGGAGAAGTTATACATCAGCATGCAAGGTTTTGTTTTTTTTTAAAAAAGCTCATCCAAGTGATTCAGTTTGTTTTCATGATAAAATAAACTTTCTAGAAGTAGCAATAACAAAAGGGAGCGAGGTCTATCATTCTACCAGGACGTTGAGCCCTGGTGTTTACAGGTGCTTTATACCAACTAAGTAAAAAATAGCAAAGAAATTACTGGGTTATATAAAAAGAAAAGCTTAAAATAACCATAGTGAGCTAATGTTAGAGGTATGCAGTGAAGGTTGGGTCATGCCTACAACGTACCATTGCCTTCAGCTGTAAGATCTCCTTTATGAGCTCTACAAGTACACTAGTGGAGTGAAAAGCATCATCACTAAACTGGCATCAAGCCAACCGTCCCCTTGTTTTCCATATTTCCATATATTAATAACTATTATGTTGATTTTCCACCCTCTCCTTATTTGGGGAAAATCCTGACAGTTCAGTTGCAAAAGTTCCTGGATTGTTTTGTTTTTTCTTATTTATATGAGACTAAAGAGACAGCAAAAACACCTCTTTTGAGATTTTCTCATCTTTGTTGTTTTTATATTAAATACAAGGCTAAAGATATGGTTCTTGCTGTCCTAACCTCTTTCTCACATATATGGTCACATCATGTCACAAAAGATGGTGTCACATCTAAAATTAGAAACAAATCTCAACTGTGATGATTTTAACACTGAGTCTAACCTTGAGAAATGCTGAGTGCCTTCCAAGAAGTGCAGGAAAATGAGTTTGAGGGTTTTTGGCAATACAGATTTTGCATGCAGGATAGCAAATTAAAAGCAGTAAAATAGAAAAAAAAACCCAAACATGCCATCTGCCTGCCCCCCCCCCAAAGAAAAAAAAAGAAATAGAGATCACTTTAGAAAAGGTACTGTGGAAAAACAGAGTTGAAAGTGACAAGATTAGTGCTATCCATTATAATACTTGGGGAATGTTTTTTCTAAAGACTAATGTACTCTTAGTTTTTAAAGTCCTATTCAAAACCTAAGCCAGTGGCTGACAGGACTAAATCTGCTTCAAATTATATTAAGCCCTGCAGATTTGACCCACAGAAAAAATAATGACGTTGCATATTAAAGATAAGCCTTAAATGACCTTATTTACTTCACTATACCACCTGACAGGATCGATGAGATCACTAGCTATTTCTAAATTATCCCAGAGCACAAAAGGAAAGGGGGGAGGGGGAAACACTGAAATATGAAAAAAAAAATGAAGTCAAAACTATGAAACAAACAAAACACTTCCTAATTCCAGCTGCTTTGCAATTGTTTGAATTACACTTCCCATTATTTTGTTGTCTTTCCACTCCAAGTAGAAATTTTCCACACAGCTCAGGAACTAACCCCATTTGCTAATTACTCAGTATGATCTATACACCAGATTAAAAATAAATATAATAATTCATAACCCTAACATTGTTAATCAAGGAAGACTGATATTTCACTGAAGTTAAATCTTTACCAGTATAATTTTAAAGCTAGTTGAATTGTCTACAGTTGTGTGGAAAAAGCAGTTTTATATACATATGTTTAAGTGGGGATGTTTGGTTGCACAAAGCATGAAATTTCTTTTGAAAACATGTGCTGATGGAACATTTATGACAGACAACATTTCTACCATATATGAGATGTGCAACACATCTTACTATCATTCTTTTTGTGAATTTTGCACTGCATCAAAACCTTTCAAATGTAATTATAACATACTTTCTGACAAGAAGCTGAATATCAGATGTCCAAAGCTCAAAATGTCTGACTTCCAGGAGAGACTGCGAAAGTTGCCACTGTATCTCATACTTCTCAATAAAGTAAAGTACATGGCCTGAGTTGTTTTTCCTGGTAGAGCCACTGGACTTTCCTGCCACTGGCTCAAGCAGCTCTGCATTCCACCCCTGTGTGCCATCCAAAAAAGCACGTACAGCCAAGGGAGGTACATGTCTGTCTCACAGCTTAAGGTCCAGTGAAAAATCAGGACACATCTCTATTTTATTTTACTTTAGTGAACATTTATGGTAACCTCTATCACAGGGAATAGTGACAAGTGCTGAAAGTTGTTGAAATACAAAGAAGGAAAACTTGAAAAATCAACAAATTTAATTACTCATCAGAATACATATTTCATAAAGATATAACATATGAACTATATTCTCAAAGGATGTGGCTCACAACTATGGCAAGATCTGAGCTTTCATTCAAGCTATAAAGCTTCTTGTACTAATGTTGGAGATTTATCTGAATTTATCTTGTGGTGTTCACTGCTAAGGAAGAGGAACCTGCAGGAGAGAAGTTTTGGTGCAGATGTTTCTGTTCCAGCTTAAAAGTGGCACAGACAAGATGGAGTCAAGTATCAAATGCTAACTATTTGAGCTTTCCCAAGGCAAAGGTGCAAATTCTTCAGTCTCCTCCCTGCACTTGCCATTTGACTTGAAGGATAAAAACTTCGCATCTGTTGAATCCATAGGAAATTGCCTGCTGCCACCTACAACTGATAGCTCCAGAAATAGAATAAAATTGATGTCAAAGGGAAAAATTGATTGATTGGGAGGGGGAATCATTAAAGAGAAAGAGAAAAAAGTTATTTATTTCCTTTGAGAGGTTACAAATTAAAATTCACATAACACTTAGCAATGAAATATGTGTTCAATACAAACGTCTGCTTTTGTTTTCCTACCTAGAGATAAGAGTTGACAGTGCAATTGTTAGTTGAATTACTGCTTCAATAAAAATCTGCCACATAAACAGTTCTGTTATAAATGAAAAAAAGTGAATTTCTCTTACTCTTTCAGAAGCTTATCAAAACCACTGAAACCCAACTTGACAATTCATTATTAAAACTAAGTAGAAGGCATGTATGAGCTTGATTTTACCATGATACGGCATTTCAAAATCATAGAATCATAGAATGGTGTGGGTTGGAAGGGACTTTTAAGATCATCCAGTTCCAACCCCCATGCCATGGAGGGAGACACAGGTTCCTGGACCAGGTTCCTCAGACCCCATCTAACCTAGTCTTGAACACTCCCAGGGATGGGGCATTCACAAGTTTTCAGCACAATCTGTTCCAGCACCTCACCACCCTCAGAGTGAAAATTTCATCCTAATATCTAATCTAAACCTACTTTCTTTCAGCATGAAGCTATTCCCCCATAACTTTAACATGCTCTTGCAAAAAGTCCCTCTCCACCTTTCCTGTACTCCTCAGGCACTGGAAGGCCACAATTAGGTCTCCTCTCAGCCTTCTCCTCCTCAGGCTGAACAATCTCAATTCTCTCATCCTTTCCTCATACAAGAGGTGCTACATCCCTCTAATCATCCTGTTGGCTCTCCTCTGGACTCACTCCAATTGATACATGTTCCTCCTATGCTGGGGACCCCAGAGATGATGCAGCACTGCACGTGGGGTCTCACCAGAGCAGAGCAGAGGGGCAGAATCCCCTCCCTTGCCATGCTGGCCACGCTGCTTTTGGTGTAGGGCAGGACACCTTTGGCTTTCTGGGCTGGGAGTGCACATTGCTGGGTCATGTTCAGCCTCTCACCCACCAGCACCCCCCAAGTCCTTCTCAGCAGGGCTGCCTTGGCATCCCACAAAGGACTCCATATGGAAAACACAAACACAAGGCACAGTGCTCCTTCGTTGTAAGAAAATGAAACTTTTCCAATTATATATTATTTCCTTAAAATTATATCCAAAATTTTCTGCAGCATAGCTTCAAGCCATAAAAAGTGACCATGCACCCAGTGCCATAGGCTCGAGCTGTGATGCCCACTGAGGTAAAAGCACTGCAGCCTGGCATTCAGGTTTGGCTGCATGGCTGGCTATACAAGGCTTGGAGGTGCAATGCGTGCTGAAAGCCAGAGCCACCTGCAGCCAGTGACCACAGCTCACTATCACCAGTTCAGTACCAGGTGGATCCCTGAAAGTGGAAAAAACATGACAAAGACTTACACCACCTGCCAGATCACAGAGCTAGCTCTTCTTCATATTTTTACCATGCAGCCAATTTACAATTCCCCATCCAGGTCTAAGAAAAGAGCCTCTAAAACCAAGCAGTGGATGTACAGATTGCCCACCATTAGACTCATCTGCTGAATTTCATGCATTTCACCATCTCTAATGACTCAAATATTTCTGCCATTTCTTGTATACACTATTATTTTCTCAGTCCGTATTGCAGCCATATAGCATAGCTGCAAATGCCATGGTAGGAGATGGCACTGCACCATTTGAGCTTGTGTTATTGAAAAACCTTTCTTTCATTCAAGTAATATAAGAGTTCACCTCTCATAAAAATGTCCCACTGTTGCTTGCACGTATGAACAGTTTCATTGCAGGGAAATCCCTTGTTGAAGAACACCATGTAAGGACATTATGAATTCCAAAAAATAAAAAGCTGTGGCTTTTGCAAAGGCAGACGTATAAAGTCTGATACACCAAAACTTCACAAAAACAGATGTAACTACAAACAGTAATTGTCTGATCTGAGCAGCCAGGTCCTGGCTGGATCTGATCCAACTACAGTACTGCCAAAGGCAACAAGGTTTCTTTTTTTCTCCCTCTTCTTTTTTTTTTCCCCAAAGTGATATTTATATTAAAGGATAAGAACAGATGAAACAGAAACAAGACACTAGAAAGTGCTAAATCCTCAGAGGCTGTAGAGAGATTACAGGGAAAAACACCCACCTGAAAACACACTACTAATGAATCCCACCTAGTAAGGGGAGCTTGAGAACTCAAAAACATCCTTCAGTAAGCTGAAGTTGTGTCCAGGTGAAAATCACAGGGAGGAGTAAATTAAATATAGGAACACAATAATTGTCCTTCCCACACTAAAAAGTATAACAATCAGCTAGCATATTGCCTTTTAATTCTGCCTTCAAACACAAGAGCAGCTCCTTTCCATACATTACTTAGTCCATTAGGAACCATCCATTTCCACCTGCCCTTCATTGCTCCCAAGGATACAGTGGGCTCTGGACAGGTCTACATGCTGCAAATTCTGGTAGAGCCAAAAAATCTGATTCATAGCAATGCCAAAAAAAAAAAAAAAAAAAGTATTTGGGCTGATGACCTAATATTTACAGTCTGATTAAAAAAAAAAAAAATCATTTACACACATGTATATGTGTGTGTGTGTAAATCAAGAAAAGAAAGGAAGATGCTTTTTTTCTCTGAAATACAGCTGTATTTGGAACTGTTTGTTCAACCTGTACGTAAATAGGTTTTATCCTTCTAGAGTTTCACTACCTCACAAATATAATAAATCCAATATAATCTGAATGAAGTGTTTGCAATGTCACCTTTCAGATAAACTATGCCCCAAGACAAAGTAAATTAACATTTAACAAGTTTTCCCCATTCATTTAATGGCATCCCCAACCAACAATAGGAAAAATATGTCACCATAACATTATACTAATAATTAACTGTGATGCTATTAAAGGCTTGTACTTGAGGCTCCATAGGGACAATGAATCATGCATTTACATTCTAGCCAAAAAAGTAGTTGCTTGGTAGCAAGGATGCTCACATCTGCTGCAAAATAATTACAGGGAAAATATTAAAGACCAAAGAAAAATAAAACAAACCAAAAAAAGCTCCTTTGTAATCCCTTAAATGTAATTCAGGGACTTGCTGAATTTCTACTGGGTGTTAGTAAAGAATTACCTCTCTACTCTGAATTTCTTGGTCATAAAATATTAACATTGTTTATAATACTCTGAGGTGAGATAAGGGGATATAAGTGCAGATTATTACAGAGAAATCACTCGGTTTTATTCTGCTCAGAGTTGTATTAGTGAGTTTAGAGGATAAATTATGCCTCATATACACCTGTATATAATCAAATCTAAGAAGCATGAAAGTAAACAAAATTTTCTCAAATAATAAAATCCACGAAGTTGTACTTAGTGAATTACTTAATCTAAAAAGGAGACAACTTCCACAAAATGTCCCATGAAAAATAATCTTGAAGCAAAATAATTGCATTTGGCTATTTCATCTTTTGGCTGATGGAATCACAATCATCATGCAATACTTAATGTCATATAAGCTTATCACAGATTCCTTGCGTAGTATCTCTGTTTTTCCCTACATGTCAAAATTGAACAGTTAGAACTTTAGTTACGAATTTACTTCCTCATAAGCACATATATGTGTGTATATATGCATATATAAACATATGGAAATAAAAAAATGCAATGCTTAAAAATGTTGTTTGTAATACGTATAATTACTTCAATCTCACAAGTTCAAGTGAATGCTTGAAAACATTGACATTAATCTTCAGCCTAAAAAAAAGAAGGCAAACATAGGATTGTCCTAAAGATACTCAAACAACATATAATTATTCAGTAAATAGCTTCTAAGCTTACTGAGTTTTGGGGACTGACTCATGACTTTTATTCTGGGTGGCAATACAGCCTCACCCTCTCTCATGCATTTCCTTAACTGGACTATGAAGTCAGAACTGAGCAATGAAACATTTTCTCACACTTGTCCAGGAATGCAGGTGAGAACTAGCAAAAGAGGTGCAATTTTCTCCTGTTTAATGTAGATTTTTACCAAGAGGTAAAACTAAATAAAATAATAAGAAAAAAAAAAAACCACAAGAAAACAGAACAAATAAAAAAAAATTGCCAGAAATTATTATTTCAGGAACAGGGACTCTTCTGCTCTTGAAAGAATATAGTTTATTTTGACTGAATTAAATAGTTTTAAATAGAAAGTCCTTTTAAGCATAGTTTAAGTAAAACCTTATTACCTAGTAGCTGATTAAAATGGACTGTCTGCTATCTACAAGTACAGTTTGGGTCACATAGTAGAGCATCTGTCATTCAAAGGGAGACTAAGAGAGAGCTGGGAATGTTTAGTCTGGAGAAAAAGAAGGATTAGGAGATCTTGTGAATGCATATAAATACCTCAGTAAAGAAGGAGAGGGAGGTGCTCAGTGAAAGGACGAGAGGCAATGAGCACAAATTGAAATACAGCATATTCTGTCTAGAAATAAGAAAAAAATATCCCCTATATACTGCAAAGGTTATCAAACACTAGAACAGTTTGGCAGGACAGCTGGTGTATTCTCTATCTGGGGAGATATTCAAAACCTGATTGGACACACTCCTGGCAACCTGCTGCAACTTTTTTTTTTTTTTTTTTTTAATGGGAAAATTGAAACTTTTGTGATGAAGTCAGAACTTACTGAGACACCCCATGCATGAACAGTCCTTTGTGCTCACATGGAGATTCTCCATCTTTTGTTGTGCCCTACATGAGCCAGGAAATCACCTGAACACCTTTCAGTGCAAGACTTATGCCTGAGATCTACACTTACAAAATAAAGTATAAAACCCATGAAATTGTAAGTAATTTATGATGGTGGGTCAAACATAGACAGGTTTATTTAAGCAGCCCATTTTGGTGAATTTAAACACATAGCTAATAAATTCAAGCCATGAATAGACTTCCTGCTGGTATTGATGTATTGGTGGTCTCACTGCAATCTGGCCACTGGTGTCCACAGCCTGTAGAACTCTGCTAGCAAAAGGCATTTTCATTTGAGGAGAACACCAGTCAGATGGTCTACTGGAATGTCTTAGATGCTTTTGCCTTCAGTGCAGAAGTAGCACAAACCATTATACTGGCAAAGTTTTGGAACTAATGAGCCCCAGCTGGAAAGTTATAAGCCTCTTGCACAGATGAAGTGGCCTTCAACCAGCACAGTGTCCTGCAGAGCAGATGGCACCATGGGCACCAGTTAAACCAAAGCAATCTCAAGTCAAACAATCTCTCTGAGTTTTAAATTCAGGCTAAATTCAGGTTTAAAGACCCTTTTTACTCTACAGACCTAAACCCAGACCCTTTGCACTTCAGTGAAGAAATTGCCACATGGGTAATCACTTTCCCTGAGCTGGGTTGAAGCATGCTTTTGTAAGCTATGGGTGGGGATCAGAGCTTGCAATCTCACAATAATACAGCCTCATGTAAAGTCCACAAAGACTGGAGGAGAAAAGCTCAGCAATTTTCTGAACTGATGCAGGGAATCTGTTCTCACGACTTAGAAGCAATATTAACCTTCTTTTATAGAAATGCTGGCACTAGTAACTTTCAAATGTAAAGTATATATTGTTTTTTGGAGAGAGAAAAAAAGGAAACCACAAAACAAAACTGAACAAATTTCCATTAAATACTTGGGAAGATAAAAAATTAAATTGTTTTGGAACTTCTATACACAATTCCATTTTGGAGAGAGAAAATTCTTTTTTTTTTAAAGTTTATATTTGTTTCTAGGTTTTGTCCAGCAAATATTTACTACAGCCACCCATAAGAGCCAGAAAATAGTTTTATTTACTTTATAGTATTGTAACATCTAGGGATAAATTGTGCACTTGCTGCCAGAACTACATATACATACGAAGTTCTTTTGAAGTGATGTACATTAGATGAAAGGTAGGAGGAAACTGAAAACCTCAGTACTGTTGTCATGCCCCTTTGCCCCATCACCCCTCAGTCTGAACTAGACCTGTTCATTGTGTCCAAATGTGTCAGCAGGAGAATTGTGCAGGGCCATGGCTCTGTTACACACTGGGGATCTTGATTTTGCTCCAGAATCACCAAAGTTAAAAGGCCTTGAGCTAGTTTCCATCCCCAACATAGACTTGGCAGCAGATCTGTCTATTTGTATTCCATTCCCTAGGACTGCAGGCTTTGGATGCCACTTGGAGTCCACCACATGCTGCAGTACCCAACATAGCATGCTGCAGTACCCAGCATAGCACAGCTGCCTTCATCACCACAGCTGGGCACCAGCTGCTGCCAGGGCCAGCCCAGGTCCCAGGCTCCCAGCCCTGTCACCCTGCAGTCCCTACACTGCAGGCACAGAGGCTTCTCCAGGCCAGGGTGAGCCACCCATCCTGGAGGCTGTGTCTGTGCATGTGGTGGAGATGAACAGCTCCATCAGGCAGCCTCTTCTGTGAGCTCTCCAACACTTCCAGTTAGAGAGCTGAAGGCACTGAGCACTGAGTTCAAGTTCTAATGTATGACCTCACCATATGAATGAACTCATAAGACACCATAAGTATTTTTAGGACAGAATTTTTGGAAGATTTCAGCATTGGTCTAATTCTATTTCCACTGCCTTCAGTTCTGCTATTCTAAAAACTCTACAGTCATAGTATTATTGAGGACAACACAAACCTGGTAGAAGGTGACATACTCTCTTAAGCTGTATCACCTTAATATTTTAAAAATTAAATACATTGCTGAAATAAAAATTGGGTAATTTAATACTATTGTTTTCCCTTCCCTTCTTGCTTAGTACTCTTTTCCTACAAATGTAGATATGACCTTCACTGAATTTTTGGAAAGTCTTGAAGTCATGCCAGTTTACACAAATTTGAAACCAACCTCAAAATACATCAAATGATTAATCAAGATGCCAGACTTCCCTCTAATGAGAGTCATGGTCTTTTCAGCTGCAAAATCAGTATCTGAATTAGTATCTGATCACTCCACATCAAGTGGACAAATATACTCAAGGAAAAGGACATCATCAATTCAGGTATAAATAGCCTCTGCTTCACCAAAACCTTTGTGGACAACAATAAAGTATTAAGTAGCAAGTAAAGTAACTTACGGTAATTAGACTTAGACTGCTAATTAAGGAAAGTTGTATTTCAACACTAAAAACTAATTTTACCTTCTGTGATTAGTGAAAGCTGATTAGAGGTAAGTATGTTATCTGCTGGCTCTGACATGATTATTGTCTTTGTGAAAATGCCTAATTAGTTTTGCAGGAGCTATAAATTTCTGTTTAACAGATATGGTCAGCAACACTGCCAAGCATTCTATTACTCATTCATTATTATGCTCTCCTATAATGTGCAAAACTCCTGCAAAGAATTCAGGAACTTTTGTCATTGTTCAGTGTGGACTGAATTCTGTGAAGGACTGAAAAACCACGGATTTTGGATCTATGTTCTCAAACATAGCACATGTAACTATAAAGTAAAATCACATTTTCACAATCCCAGTCAATAATACCACGAAAATATGTGAAAGTTAAAATTTCCAGAGGCTTCCCTTGATACTTAAACATTGCAAAAGATGTAGGTAAATATGGTAACTGAAATTACCTAGACACAAATTATTTGATTGCTCAGACTGAAATATGAATGAAGATTAGACATAGCAGCAGATAAATAGGACAGATGGATCTTTAGAGCAGTTCAGGAAGGGCTGATGACATCGACTGTCCAAAGGATCTTTGACAAACCTCTGGCATCCCACAGTGACTAGATAGCAATTCCCCACTGAGAAGTTCCTCACAAATGGTTTTACTGACTAAGGACTAACAAGTTCATCAGAATTAACAGAGGAAAAGAAAGACTTGAAATCATTTAAGATATTATGTTATTGAGGAAGGTGGCAGCTGCAGTTCCCTCAACTAAAGTTTTTGCATCTGCACGCTTTGTTTTTCCACTATATGGTTACCAGCAGCACAACAATTTCTTCAGATAAACATTGCCAGGAATTCTCCACCATCAATGTAAGGCTACTACAATGCAAGGCCTCAGTAAACAAGGCAAGCTCTGCCTTGTTTGTCCAGCATGCATCAGAAAAAGTTAGGTCCCTCTTTTTTCATTTAAAGTAAACAACTTATTTCAGAGATCCTACCAAAAGCATAAAATAATAAAACTAATTTCAGCTCTTGACTTTAGGGGGAGCAATTCTGTTCTCCCAAACAATACTTCCTATTTAACTATGGCTGTTCATGGTCCCTGAGGAATTCAACAGGGTTGCTCTGTTGTTCTCTTCTTGAAGTAGCACAGAATCTCCCGAGGACAGAATTGCTAACTTAGCTGTCAAGCTGATGAATAAAGTAACTTCCCTAGGAAGGGAGCGCCCTCCAGAAAAACACTGCTGCAGCCACAGATGTTGCTTTGCAAAAAAGATCACAGGAGATCCAGAACCATTTATAGTTATTTAAGTGAGGAAGCTAAGTGAGAAAATAGAGATATACCAGGGGACACATTGAGGATGTAATTTCTCATATCAGCATGACCTAATATGGATTCTCTTATCTCACTGACAAATGGTTCTTCCAGAAAAATACGATAATTGTTGCAATATTTTTTCTTTTCTCTCTGTGGTTTTTTTTTTTCCCCACATCTCCTCATGCTAAGTTTCAGAGAATTCAGACCACAATTCACAAGTTCTATGTTCACACTTCTGTCTGCACTGTTCTTCCTACAGGTGAGAGGTTTGTAGTTCTTATTTAGGTGAGCACAGAACATGATACAAACCCATTTCAAAAGAGGAAAAATACTTTGCTTTTCTTTGCTACTAATTTATGTGGCAATTTCTTACTTACCTAGAGATTTCTACAGCTGCTTTATTGAGTGTTCTATGGGATTACACAGGGAATCTTGACCAAATGGAGTCTCTTAATAATGCATATGGACTATGTCAGTTTTATTATTTGGGGTTTACTGTGATTTAAATGAGAACAGAGACAGGCCTTGGCTCCTGCCTACAAACATCAGAGCCCCTTATGTTTATGCTTCTTTTATGAAATATTTTTAAGTTAGAAACCAGAACTGTCCCCATAGGCTATTTTTCCTTCAGGTGCTGAATCTAAAATCAATGACTGAAATTTACAGGAGAAAAAAGACCTTTGTAATCTTTCCAGATCCCAAATGGGCAACCCCCTATTACAGCATGTTTTATTTTCACAAACTAAGGTCCAACAGCCATGAAGGGCATGCGAGCCCCCATAAACCCTACACACTAGTTCCACTTGAGTGAAATGAAGGGAAACTGGCAGGTTTGCTGGAGCTCAAATAAAACTTATATTCTTGTACTAATTTAACAGGGTACCTGAGACCTTCACCTATACAAAGTCTGTCTCCTCTGCCATCTGCTGGAGCCTTACAATACAAACCCCAAAATGCCATACTATAGCATTCACAATCTACCGATTATTGATATTATTATGTAAAATAAACTGGACATATAATCTAATAATCATAAAAAAATATTGTACTCTTATCAGGCTGATCTAGCACAGCAAGCAAGCTTTGATCTTGGATCTAGCAGTTAGGTCAGCGTTCCATCTCACATAGATAAAATTCTTCCAGGCTTTTCAATAAATGAACAATAAAGTTATTAGTCCACATGCTAGTCGTTTTTACAATATATAGCCAGTTATTACAATGAAGTTCATAAAGTTACCTGAGATGTATCAATTTGTAGTGGAGTCCAGACTATTACATTATGTTCTTATGTGTTTCAAAAACAAGTTTCAGAGTTTGAGATTTCCATACTATGCCTTGCAGCCCCCTGTAAAAAAGTCTGTACATGCTGTGTCATGTGAAAATGCATTTTGAATAATACATTTTTTACAGGCATGATGTAGATTGCAGTAAATCAAAACAGATTTTCCTCTTCCTAAGCCATTTCAGAACTGATCCCATGTCAACAAAGAGAGGCTTCAGCCCCTTTAACTCCCAATGACTTTACCAGAGGCTGACTACAACTCCAATTAAACCATGATGTTGCACATTCTGGAGTAGGAATAGAGTGAGTGAAGAACCTACCATTCAGATTATCCAGTGGTTTCATTATATTATCCTGTACTTATTTCTCACAGTTGCAAAAGAACTTTATCTGTTCCTTATCTCAGCTGTTCACCTCCCATAATTTTCAAGGTGTGGGGGAGCAAAAAAAAAAAACCAAAAAAAAACCAAAAAAACCCCAACTGAACCAGCTAAGAAAGCTATTTTGGAGAGAAAATCTGGACAAAATGAAAAAATATTTTGCCCAGATAAAATCCCTATCACTAACAATTTTACTAGCTTAGAATCAACAATAATACAGTCTTAGAAATAGACAAGAAAACTTGCCAGAGAAGATGTTACTTGACCAGAGAAGTGTCTTTTACTGGTTCCACCAAATCAATCTTTTGTTGAATTATGGATCTGACTAGCACCATTTAAATATGGTGCAAGGGAAAAAAACCTGCTTTCAGTGGGCTAATAAGAAAATTATTTATTGATCATACACTAAAGTAGACATGCTTTAAGACAGATATGGGCACAGAAGACCCCTAGAGCTCCCTTCCAATGTGTATTTTTCACTGTTTCTGTTATCTGAAAAAGGCCCACCTAGCCCACAGCTGACTGGGACTCTCCTTGAGCTTACTGTTTGGCAATGCTGCCAGAAATGTGAACCAGACCATGAGAACATCTATGGGCTACAGGCTACTGGCTGTCAGCTGGTGGAGTTCAGCAAGGGTAAATTAACACGGGCCCTGGCAGGGTCTAGGCAGTCTGAAGCCAGAGCATTGTGTCAGATAATATTTTTCTTTTCCAAATTCCCCATCACCCATGCTCAGCTTGGAGACCGTCACCTGGAGGAATACTTCCTTGTGTTTTTACTGAGTTAGAAAATTTTGTGTGAATAAGGAAAGAAACTGCAAGTCTTCCTCTTGATTACAGAAGCTGAACACTTCCTAAGATCTGAATTCTCTCCTTGCCCTATTACAGAGATCCTGCTAAAGTCATTGACCAGTGATTCCTGAAGCCCTAGGGAAGGAGAGAGCTATGGGTCAGCACCCCATAGGCTCCATGTGAGACATTTTCCCTCTGTGTGAAAGACTAAAGGCTTGTTGACACAGGTTGCTGGGCCAAGCCTCTGCCCAGGGCCTAGGGAGCCTCTCCTGTGGTGTTTGCATGTTGCCATTTGCTGACTGGAGCAGGCTGTAAGAACTTCTCTCATGAGAAGGCAAAGGAAAATTAATGATTTTTCCATTCCCTTTACACTGGCACGACACGGAGTAGAGTGAAAATCTGATGTGATATGCAGCAGTCTCCAGCTGAGCAGAGAGGATCAACAGGTCTCCTCCCTGCTGCCAGCTGTCTCTCTGGTGGTGGCACCACCACCCTAACAAATTCGAAGGGTAAGCTTCCTAAGAGAGGAAGCTTACCCCTAGAATAAATTAAAGGTGGTTTAAGGTAGCTGTTTGCACAACCATTAACACACAGCAAGAAGAGAGTAACGAACAGCTCTGCCTTTGAGCTGTTAATTGTTGGGGTTTGCACTAGGTTTATTATTTAGGTTGATTGCAGGAAGGGAGCTCATGTTTCCCCAGGAAAGCTGCCACTCACTGATGTGAGACATCAGCCTTTAACCATGGTTCTCCTTTGAAACAAAATTATCCTCAATAAGGAAGGACAGAGCCTGGACACCTACCTCAGTGTTGTGCTTGCCCAGTGGATTGAGGCAGGCTTTTGAGTTATCAAGTAAGATGCTAATGCAGGAGAGAGGAAACAATATTGCACTCCTAACACTAGTATTTCTCAGTGGGTAATTGGGAGAAGGCAATTACAGAGCCCCTGCTCCTCTGGAACCGGTGCTGGGACTGCTGCCCCCCTGGAGACAGCAGAGCCTGTGTGCCCAGGGTGCTGCACTGAGAGCCCTGGAGCTGGAGAGCACAGTAAGCAGCTTTAGCAGCATGGATCCTCTCTGGGACACAAAGTTTAAGCCACATTTATCCCAAGCAGCACCTGGTTTTTTGCTTTTTCCAACTGAATGCTCTGATATGATTTCCCTGGGGTTTAAGATTTGATTTTCTGCTGAAGAAGACATTTGCAACAGAAGTAGAATGGATCTGACTGGATACATAGTGATAATATTACTGAGTACTTTGAGAAGAAGAATTTTTTAAGTTGGGTAGATATATTGCTATTTTAGATAACCTCTGAGGATATGTCTGAACAGCAGAATGCTCTGCAAGTCAAGAGCTATCCTGCCTTAATATAGCACAGCCATGTTCTTCTCTTAGGACAATTTAGGAAGCACAGTGCAGAACATCTGATTTTACTGCTCTTGGTAGACTACCTAGATCAACCAGAACTAGTCAGAGTATCTCACCAGCAGTACCCAGAGTTTGAGTTGTCTAGCTATAAAGTGAAATATACAAATAACATGGTCTCATCTCTTAAGGACATTATGTGACAAAAATAATCTGTGAAGCACTTAGATAAAACAGTCAAAAGCCACTACCAAAAATGCTAGAAAACACACAAAATTCTGTATCCAGTGCAGGATTGAATGGAAGGTGGGAAATAAAGTTAGAGCTTTGCCCAAAAAAGAAAGAATGAGACATCTTTACAGAACCACCTATACAGCTAAATCATCTATCAAGTATTACCAAACAAGCCACATTCTGTAGGGGAGGAAAAAAAGAGCCATGACAATGAAAGTGAAATGGCTATGCACAAAGAGAAAAGAAGGAAAATAAGGGTATATAGACAATCTAATTGCAGACTTGTTCTTCTGTTTCAGCATGCCACTATTTCACCTCTCTTTTTCTCTCCCTTTTTTTTCTCAATTCCATGTGTGTATATCTCACACACACTTTAAATACTGAAATATATAAAATAATATTTTCTAATTAAGAATTTCCCATTCTACCTAACTAGAAATTAAAAAGCAGCTGTCTTCTCTCAGATTTTATAGTTCAGCCTTTTTTAAAAGCTATGTTCATACACCAGGTTTCTAAAATCCAGCTAAAAAAAACCCCCTAACCCTATTTCCTTTGTTGAGATATTACAGTCTTCTCTATATGGAGGAGCAGTGCTCTATTCATCTACAACATGACACCTGGTTCTGCAATGGTTACACAAAGATTGTTATTTATAGACCAGGGAAGCACAAACGTCCCTCCCACCTCTCCCAGTGTGTCACAGAGCCCTCACCTGGTACTAGATTCAACATGACAGGTGATAACATGGAAGTAAAAATAACTTGTCACTATTTCCTTCAAAGTCAGACAATTACTAGTTTAAAAACAGGGACGATCTGTTCTTAATTACAGAAGATCCCAACACAACAGAATACAAACACCAGCACAAGTACTCTCCAGCAGACACGTCTGCATGTACACACATAGATGTGCACACACACACACGACTTACACAAGTTTATTTTGGTCAGAAACCCGCATGAAGTTGAGGCTAACATCAGTTTTAATTAAAATCAGCTCAGTAAACCTGATACTGGATTTCCAGTACTAAATGGAGGCTTACAGGGCTCTAATTAGGATATAAAGGCTCTGTTCCCAGTGGAACAGATCCTCAGTAAACCCCTCTGCTAGTCCATTATCCCCAGCCCAGCCTGCGTCATTGCTGCCTCTGTCTATTTTAGCCTTATTAATGGTTTTTAGGCACATCCATCAGTGAATTAGCACAAACTAGTCTAAGGTTTCAGAATGAGGGAGCCACTCACTTCCACCACATCAGCTTTACCTCTCACCTTCCACAAAAATAAATACCTCAGTAGTTTCCTAAGTAAACTGCCCAAGATACATAGCAGGTTTCACAGGAACAGACTGCATTTCAATAACTTTATACAGCAAGCAGGACAGGATTTTTAGGCAGCATCCAGAAACTAAACTCAACCATTTAGGTTTTGAATTACAAGATAGACATGCTCTCAGTACAGGGGGTATCTCATCCTTACAAACATAAAGGAGTTCAGAAACTTCAAGTATCCTGTACTCTTGCTCCTGTAATTCTACAGGCAAATACCAAACATAAAACCAGACAGAGGAATCTTTAAATAACTAAGGCTTTTTAAAATCACTTTTCTTTCTCAGTATACATCTAAACAGTCATTACTCAGTTTTATTACTTTTTCAGTTACCTCTGCTGTTACTCAGAGAACCTCGTTTTGACAGTATCTTAAATCAGAAAATGTTTCATCACCAAAAACTGTTATTTCTGTGTTTCTATGACATGTGACAAAGTATTTCAACACTGCTTGTAATTTGTAACAGCATTACTGGATTAGTCATCAGGACAAAGATTACTTGGGCTGCACTCCAAGTGTTTATCTTAAAATGGGTAAAATACAGGAATGAAATAAATATAAGGCAGATATTGATCACTGAATCTGAACACATTAATTTTTTTAAGGCCTGCCACAGTGATACTGTCAGAGAATTTTACCACTTCAGTCATTCCATTTACTCATACTATATGCACAACATCCTGACTAAGAAATTGATTAAATCTGTTTGTAGAAAATCAAGACCTTAAAATTAAAGCCAACAGGAAGAGGAAACTGTGAATAGCCCATTACCTGTGTCCTGCAGTTCTGCAGGTGACCAAGGTTAGGCACCACCAATTTAGGGCATTCACAGCTGGTGAGCTCTGCTCTAAACACTATCTAATACAGCAGTGCAGTCAACTGATTTATATACTGATCAGAACCTGCTTTTGAACCTACCCAGGTTTAAATGGACTCAGCTGATTAGCTGCAGTTCACATCTTCTTGGACCTTTCGAGACCTCATTCCATATCATGGAGTGATCCTCCTCACTTGCCAAAAGGAAGGTTTGTTAGGATAGGTAAAGAAAATGTTCTGAGAGGCCTTTTTCAAGGTCTTCTTTTATAATTCCATTGTCATAATCAAGCAATCATTTTCCATATAATCAAAACACAAAGAAACCTGACATTATGCAATCACTTTCTTTAATCTGGGAGAAAGGAGTTTGTATTGATGCTAATTGCCTTCCTTGAATCTCTTCTTGTCAACTGATCAAACAAATCTTGATCAAATAGAACATATGGAATATTACTGAGTCTTGCTTTAGCTTGGTTTAGCTTTGTAATAGAAAGTGCATATCTTTAATACAGTCATATGCATATTATTTTTACTTTTCTTCCCCAAAAGGTATGATAATCATACTGGGATGATTTGGAGAACACAGAAAAGCACAATCTATTAGACTACCCTGAAAATGAAAACCATCTGCAGAGAAGTCTATTCCAGTAAGGCCTGTTGAACCTGGAAACAAGAAAGCGGTGTTGGTTTGGGATAGTAGAAAAATCTTCTATCACAAAGGTAGTTCTTTGCACTTCTACTTATGATACAAGTTATATCTAGTAGCATAAATTCTAGTGCCCTATTCTTCATGATATTGCATAATTTATTTCCAGATAAAACCCTTCATGTTCATGGGCAGTTATTTATATTTTAGCTCATGCCCATGTTTTTACATTATCCCATTATGAGTTTATAATAGAAAGGAAAATCATGAAAACTTTTTAAGATATTCTGAAATGTAAAGCTTTAATTAAAAAGAACAAAACTGCATGTTGACTGCAGTTTAACTGCTGTAGTTTTTCTGTTTTCCCAAGACCACTTAGCAAAATAGGAGAAAATGCAAATGAAATCAGGTCTTTCTGATTTCCAGTCATCTGTTCTATTCATTGGAAAATAGTTAATTCCTCTACTCCATTTCAGAAAGCTACCCATAGAGTATTTCCTATAATTAGTTGAATTATCAGCTAAAATCTTGAAGGATCATTAGGAATAAATGAATAACAGAAATGAATAACAAAAAAGAAAATTGTCAATTGTCATTTACATATGCCTTCATCATATTTGTAATTTCACTAGTACTTGATAAGAAGTCCATTCTTAGAGGAAGAACCCGAAGTGAGGACAAATTTAAATATTCTTCAGGAAGCTAGGGAGCTTTATGTCAGTTGAGCCTTGCCTTTTTATCAATTCTAAGAATAACACTCAACAAAGCATTCAGACAGGAAAAAAGGAACAATAACTGAAGTGTTTCTCTAGCTGTAGTTAACACGCAGAGGAATTGTTGAAGTGTTGGATGGATCCGATCAATATAAGTACTCTATTTACTGCTGTGAAGCAGTCAAGAAAAAAATGCTGTGAACATTTAATTACTACCAAGAATCCAGAGAATCTAAGACATTAATTTTAAATATTCAATTACCTATTGAACAAAAATCTATTAGGATGCTGTCATGAGCGTAGCGGCTGCTTGTTAACTCTCTGGCATGGCAATAAAACCTGGGCAATGAATGTAATTGTACTAGGGATCAAAGAGCTGGGCTCCTACTGAGAAGCAAGTGTATACACTGCCAATATTTCATCATTCAGAGTCACTTTCCCTCCTCTACCTAATATGAAAGCTATAAAAACAAAACCAAAAATCCCCTCAAACTGTTATTGTTAAAGCCAAAAACTAATTAGTCATTGCTTCCCAAAGTGTTATGTGAAAAGTCTCTGGAAATAATGGGCTGCATTCTCAAATTTTATAGGTTTACTGAGTCTAGTGTTCTCTGGTATTTCCTGTTTCCCTTGCTAGGGAAGATTGAGTCAAGTTTACAAGTCATCTTGAGTAACATGCAAACTTTTCAATAAAGGCAATAATCTGTAGATTTATAAAGCATACAGTTAAAATAAAGACATGGGTGGTAAACAACGGCAATAGCAAGAGCTTTTCTGTTGTTTTTAGAACTAAAATTCTCAGCTACTTAAACATTTTAGCCTATGATTTGCCATTTCAGTAAGGCTTGGTGATGCACTTTTGTTTTTCTACTTAAAATATCTGAGCTTGAAAGCCTAAATACATCATATTACAGCAGGGGGGAAAGGAAAAAAATATAACACATCCATTTAGGTCTGGAATACTATTTCTGTATGTTAAGGTATACATATGATAACAGCTATAGATGCCAGCAACATGGGAAACAATGAACAGCTTTCCCTCTCTTCCCTTGTGAGACATTTCAGCAGATCTCAAAAGATGACATTTATAAAAATTTGATGGATCCTTGAAACGCCTACATATGTTACTTTTCCAAGCTATGAACAGTGCTCTGAACAATTAGCAATGAGGAATCACCTTACTTCTGGGTAGCTTTACCTACAATGAAAATGGGGTTAAATGTCATGACCCTTGATCAAAGTCCCAAGATGATGATTCAGACCCCTGGCCCCATTATGGTTAATGGAAGTTCTGCTATTGACTTTATTATGTCAGGATTTCAACTCCTGAGATCACTTAATTGTTCCAAACATTTATCACCTTGTTTCTGTTTTACAGCAGAACTAAAAGCATGTCCAGAACTGCAGCTGTAATGTGATCAAACACTGCTTTAGTGAGGACACAAAAGAGCAAAAAACCATCTTTCAGAAAAACAATTCCTAGATCAGCTCCAGAATTTGAACACAATCCCAAGCCATTTTCACTTGTGATCTAACAGCATCACAGCCCAAGTGTGCATTGATGTACTTTTAGTTTACTTTTATTTTACACAGACATTATGAATATAAGCTACTCAAGAAAATGATCTCCCAACTCAAGATAAATTAAAAATTTCTCTATGTCCCTGTCCAAGTGCATCTGCCACTTTCCCAGTATTGTTCTATTCTTCATTACATCATCAAAAAGGCACAGACTCTCCAAGGACTGTGTTCAAGGAGAAAATTCTTTTGATTTACTTAATGAAGAAAATAAGTGCATCTGTGCTTAGCTACCATCCATATTGTTAAGTTGATAAAAATAGTAACAACATGAACAGACTCATTTTTCTCCTAAATCTTATTGTGTATTCAACTCACACAGGCATAAGGCAGTGCAAGTCTAGAAGACTCTACTGCCTCTTATGGCAATGTGATAGAAACAGCAGGATTGGTACTGAACAAAAAGTCAGATGAAAAGAAGAGAAGAAATCTGGGCAGTTGACCTGATCCAAGCCCAAAAGACATCTATTAGCAAGGCAGAATTTTATGGTGTTTTGTTTTGTTTTTTACCCCTGTGATTTTTTTTTTATTTGCTGAATATTAAACTGCACAAAAAGTACCTGGAGTTATTAAACTTGTAATGCTCTGGTTAAAAACATGTTTTCTGCAGGTAACTTCTGCATTGCAAAGATGTCTTTACACTCAAAGTTAAACTCCAGTTTTCATGAACTGCCCTTGGCCTCAAGACACCATAAGAACATGCTTAACCTCACCATATTACATATAATGTGTTTTACACACATGATACTCTTAGGTAAATTCATGAAAGCTAGATCTCTAAATTTATCTCTGGCTGATGTTAATTTCTTAAGAAATCGACACATCTTGAAGCAAATAAGGGACATCAGTTGAAGTCCTCTTGTACATGGTGTAGACCAGTTCCCACAGACAAAGTAGAACTTGCTCCCTAATCAGAGCTGCCTCCATTCAGTGATCTGACATAATTTGTGCAGTCTCATAATAGGTGACAAAAAGGCAGAAAGCTATAAAATGCCTATATATCATTTTTAGAACCTGGGTTTAAACATGCATAAAAATTAGAAAATATTTTTTAGAAGTTAAATCCAGGATACCTGTTTTGAATAAACTGCAGTGTTCTGAGGTTACCAGGTTGAAAAACTAAATAGCAATATTATTTTAAAATGTTTCAGCAGGTGAAATCTGTAACCTAGTAAATTTCTTTATACTCACCCAGTAGTTCTGCACTATAAAGTTACTTTCAAATTTATTCCAACGTTCTTCTAGCAGCAAATCTCCACTGCTGATCATTTATTTGACCTCTTTCTAGCACACATCATGTTATAATACTGAAATTCTTTATGCTTCTAAAAATAGCAATGCAGAGATTCTGAAATGATTAATGATAGTTAGGACTGTTGAGCTCAAGGTAGAAAAATAAAATAGAGTATACAGCCATCCATCTCCTGAAACCTGGAAGATTACTTTTCCTGTTCTGGGGTGAGGATATTAAATTTCCTAAGAGCTCTCCTCTTACAAGATTGTCAGAATGTCAATGGCTTTATCCAGCATTTGTTCTAACATACAATATTATACATAACTGCCTAGAGGTGCCAAAATACAGGCAGAAATTGAAGGCTGGTTTTCTAAAGATATAAACAGGAATGCCAGACATGAGTTTATTATGAAAACTTGAGACTCCTAAGACTCAGGAGACCTCCACCACAGCCATGTTCTTGCAAAGCATTCTTCTGTTTAAAGTACTCAGTGATCCTTTACCTTTCCACAGCAGACTACAGCCAAATCTGCTCGAAAAATCTCATTAAGGACTAGACTGCAACAGTAAATGTGTGCAATTTTTCACTTCCTTCATAGAGCCACCAGTGGTTATTAATGAATTGCATAGAATTAAACCATTGATCTCTAGGAATCAGCATATGAGTATGTGCTCTGCTGGTAACAAAGAACCTTGCACTGTCAGATAATTAAAAGGATGAAAGCAAAGCAATATGACAATTACAGTGATATTACCAGAGAATTACATACACACCATTTTGAAGGGTGACCATAAATCTCACTGAGGGCCTCTACAAGACAGCAGAAAGACAGATGAGGTAGGCACACTCAGAGTGTGATTCAGACCACCAGTTTCAACTGAGAAGTGAAGGAAAACATAACAGGCTATCCTGGAGCAGATGCCTGATTTTTAGATGGTTAAAGTGATGCAAGTTTAAGATGCTCTGTGCATCTTAATGCCACTTTTTTCACTCATTCTTCTGACTCAGAAGACAAAATTCTGCTTTCTAATCATATTAAAAACAAAACTGTCTACTGTTTAAGATGTTACCCATAAAGAACGTATGTCCAATTCACTTAGACTGAGTCTAGCCCAGTGATGAGCTGCATTCCAGCTGTTTACACCACTGAGTTTTTCAAAGAAGAGAATCACTACACTCCATTTCCAGCACTTAAGCAGAGACTGGAATAGTGAGCAGCATGGACAGCAAAATTCCTACTCCTTGGATGGATAAGCAGATGTAAAAATTGAGACACACAACCTGCTGTGCACACACCTCATGTATCAGAGGACAAAACAGAGGAGACAGAAGGCCTTTTTTCAGACTGCCATTATTTTTCCCCTGGTCTCCCAGTATTGCAGTCCATCATGTAGAAATAGCACAGTTCATTATGAATAAGCTGAAATCACTTGACAAAGGAGCCAAGAACTTAGCTCACAGCCCATTTGAATTCACAGCATTGAGATGTGGAACAACAAGAGTAATTTCTGTATGGGTATGAAGAAAGAAAAGCATTCAGGACTTGATGCTGAGAATTTGAACAGCAAAACAAATCAGGGAAACAAGCCAGGATTGTTGATGTGTGGCAGCACAAGTTCTCTTTCATTACAAATTTGCCTGGTGTTCATTGCTGGTAATGTGCAGGTGTCATTGCACTTGCCTAAGAGCTTTTTTGTAATGAAGGACTGATTTTACATACTATTGAAATTATAATGCTGCTGCTGAAAGCAACCTGAAGGACAACAAGCTGAAAGCTATTCCTGAAAGAACAAGATACAAATGTGCTACTTCTTCATAGTCTCTGCACCTATTTATCATTCAAGGAGGAAATTTTACTGCTCAAAAAAAAACATTTATAAGAATCCTAGAACTTTCATTCCTGTTCCACCATCAGCCATATTTGAAATACTGAACATTTCTTTTACAGGCCTTATAATTTCAACATATATTAAGTGAAAGCAAGTGTACATGGAATATATGTTTCTTTTAATAGATACTAATTTTATATCTAATTATAGAGAGGAAAAAAATCCCAAATCTTTTAACTTAAATTTGGTTGAACTCAAATAACAAAGATAATACATTTTCACTTATTACTTGTTTGATAATTATTTAAATCAATTCAATACATTCTAAATTTAAGGCTTAATTTAAAGTTCTTTTATAAAATTAAAATTGCATTGATAATTATTTAATTAAGCCAGGCAAGCTTTAGGTGCATGGCTTTTATAATAACTCAAAAATTGAATAAATTAAACTCTTGTAGCTTTTCAAGTACAGAGATAGCAAATACAATTCTTGGAAACACTCATAAGCACCTTTATGCACTATAAGCATTGCCTTTGAGTTCTTTTCATGGAAGTGTTTTCTGGAATGAGGCCCTATGGAATAAATGTTAAAGTGGTACTCTATTTTCTAGTATTAAATATAGCTGAGGAGCATCCAGTTTTTGAATTTTATTCTTTCTGTCTATTAAAGCCAGTGCTTTGTTGGTGGCACACTTTGAAATTTCTGGAACTCATTCATCTAATATTGGGAGTTATTCTTGTATTTATACCATGAAAAGTATATCATTTCTTTCTGAAGGAAAAGCATTACACTCAAATTTCTATTTGCATGAAGAAACAAATACCTCTAGGGTCATCCTTGTGACTTATCTTTTTGTTTCAAGATAATTCTTTGTATTTTTGTATCTTGATGGTGTTTCACAAGCATATTATTAGGCACTGAGATGTTGGTTTCCTTAGTTTTTTGACTGTACTCCTTGCACATGCTTTTCTGAAGATCACAGAGCAAGAAAAAGAAAAAAAAGTAGCTATATTTTGTATAGATTCTTTGTGCTAATGCATGAGAACTCTCCTTCCAATACAGTGACAGCTCACAGACATGTTTCAATAGATTTCTTGCTTTTTGGTTTGTAGCCATTGAGTTTTAAATTACTGAGTAACATTAAAATTATGAAAGCAGAATATTAATCTCGCATTTGAATTTGAATGAGAGAAAAGTTATGTTTCATAAGTAAAGCTGTTTTTAAATAGAAATGATTTTTTTGTTTTGTTTTCAAAGGATATTTGGAGACACACAATATAAGTCCTTACTGCATTTAAAATAATAAAAATTTTGAAAAGGAGACAAAGATCAAGATCTTTTCTATAAACAAAATATCTTGATATTTCCATCAAAATATTCTTATTTCATTCGGGAATTGTCATTCTTCACATTCCAGGTTACTGTTTCCAATATTCATCATCAAGACAAAAGGAATTTTAGTAAAGACAAACTGAATTTCACAGTTGGTTCAGTGACATGAAGAGTTTTCCCAGCAACTGTCCTGTGAAACCCTCTACATTGATATCAGAAAAGTGAATTAATTCATAGAAGCTATGGTGGACAAAGTGATGTGTGAAAACAACAACCAGGATTTCAAGTTTTCATGTTAGGATTGTGGGTGTTTATTTCAATGTAATTAGGGAGAGAAGAAGGAAATACATGTACAAATCCCATCATTTTTGTAAAAAAGGCTGTCCTGATGGATATGTCTGCTTATCCAAACATGTGTGAAACACTTTTTCTGACTTCGAAAACATCTTCCCTATTGGAGGAGACAAAGCCAAACGTTGATACTTCTCTCAACTGAACTTCTTTCTTCAAGGAAACCTGGTTGGTACTCCCAGACTCAAAGAGTCCTGAAGGGATATCAAGAAGGCCCAAGCACCTCAGTGAGAAAGAGACTCTTGGGGATCCTCTCCTTCAGAGAGATCCTGCCCTGAGTTTCAGAAACTGACAAATTTAGATGAGCAGGGCTCAGTACAGGCCTGATAGAGGAGTTTTAAAGTTCAGGGCTGTCTTGCTTCCTGGTGCACCTCTTCACAAGTGGAAACATCCAATGTTCTGCAAAAGGGGCTGTGCAGCCCCAGGACCAACACAGCAGAACAAGAACGTTCTAAAAATTGAAGCATAAACCTCTGCAGCCTTTGCCAGTAAACACCTACCTGTCCCCTGAAGTTGGGCTAATATTGGCAAGAACCACTGTGGTCTTTGTGAACTATTTCAAACAAACATGTCTTGGTCTTGACACCAGGAACAAAAGTAGTATTAGAAAATAACTGTGGATGCCATGGGACAGGGAGAGAGAAATGGCAAGCATTTCTCACAGCGGCTTGTGAGAAGTTTTAGGGAGCTGGAAAGATGTGATAATTTGTTGACTGTAAACAATTTGCAGGTGCTGTTTTTCTACTTTATTTTTCTGTTCATCTCAAGGACAGTGCGTGAGGAAGATGTTTCTGTTAGTTGGCCAATAGAACAGAATCTATCGTACCACTCTATAAAAACCACACGGTTCTTTTGAATAAAGTCCTTCTTTACCTTTGCTGCAATCCTGCCTCTCATCTGTTCCTGCCCCAACCCCAGTGCAAGAGAGACAAATAACAATACCAATACTCTCAAGAAAAATGTTTGGGATATAGTTCCCACTGAATATCTATGCTACATGGTAGAGGAAATATCTCTAAGGATATTTGTCTTAGATGAGGAGAAATCTACCAGCCGTATACTAGATAAGATGAAATTGTGAGTGGAAAAAATAGGATGCCTATCTTTGTTCTGTCTTAATTAGAATCTATATATCTGACTGAATGTAACATCAATTTAATTAAATACCATGCAACAGACACAAAACCGTCTCTTAAGAGGAAACCTTAATTGCTATTAAACACTATTAAGAAACGGTATTGTATATAAAAGACGTCCCGTAAGGTCATTGCAAATGCTATTCACCATTTTTATCCTTCATTAACACTGCAAGTGATGTAAAATCTGAATGACAAAGCTGAATGAGGCATTAAGGCTCTGTTCATTAAAAGCAGAACAAAACAATTTCTAAAATCATCAGCTCAAGAAGTAGATAAGGTCATATTTGGGCAACTTTGGGCTTTGAATAAGCCTCAAATTGCCATGTTTTGACCCTCCAGGAGGAGGACTTTAACTACCTGTAATCTGATGGAAGGACAGCAGAGGAGAGCACGAGCAACCCAAGAGGTTTCTGGAGGGCACTGGTGGTCACTTCTTAACACAGGCAATTGAGGAATGGACAAAGGCAGGGGCTCTGCTGGACCTCATACTTACAAACAAGGTCAGGATGGTAAAGCTCATGGGAAACCTTGGCTGCAGTGACCACAAAATCATGGAGTTCAGGAGAGGAGAACCACTAAGACCATTGGGAAAGTCTGGAGCAATGACCAACCAATCATAGAAGAGGATCAGGATAGGGAAAGGCCAAACATTCCCATAAGACCTTACAGGATACACCCAGGAGCTCTGAAGGAGGTAGGCAGTGTTGAGGGAGGTGATCCTTTCACTCTGCTTCACATTGGTAAGACACATCTGGAAGGCTGTGTCCGGTTCTGGGGATAAAGAAACTTCCTCAGTGTGGGAGAGACAGGGAGAGACTGGAGTAAATCCAGCAACAGTCTACAAAGGGCCTGGAGCCTCTCCTGTGAGAGACAGGGATCTGGGACTGTTCAGCCTGGAGGTCAGATGGCTCAGGGGAAACATGAATGTCTACAAAAGTCTGAGCAGGCATGGTGTTGTAGAGATGAAGATGGACTCTTCTCAGTAGTAGCAGTGGAAGGACATTAAGTACAGTAAGTTCCAGTTAAAGATAAGAATACACTTTTTTTTTTCCTGCAAACAGTCAAACAGTGGAACATGGTGCCCCACAGAGGTTAGTAAGTCCCCATATCTGGACATGTTCAAAATCTTACTGGACTTGGCCCAGACCAACCTGTGGTAGCCAGCCCTGCTCTGAGCAGGGAGGTGAGAGTGTATGATCTCCAGAGGTTCTTTCCAAACTCAACAGTTTCATGATTTTGTGACTCTGTGAAACACATTGTAGTATTTTATTGTAGTTGGAGCATGCAACAATCCTACCCTTTCACTTCCTATGTTGATCATGCCAGTATTAAGGAAAATGGCCAAATCATTGACAGTGTTTTGTGTAAAAGGGCAAACTTAAGCTCAGAGCAAATAAGTATATTTGATACTGTATTGCTTGTGTTAAACCAAAGGAGGTACCACAGAGGCTAATTATTTTTGCGGTTCTTATCCATAAGCATTACATTTTTCAGTGTTCACAGAGAAAAACTTGAGTTAATGAGATCCATAAAGATTCTTTAATCAGCTTATATTGTGAAAAAGTATTAAAGTCTCCACTTTCACAACAGGCACATGAAATATATAGTTTTATGATATATTACTAGCACAGGAACTCACCTCCCCCTTTCCCCTGAACCACCTGCAATTTTTAATAGTCATGTATCGCCAGGGTACCAGAAACCCATAAAAGTTTAACCTGCCAATTAACAACTGGGTAAAGTTCCAGCCTTGTTGAATATTTTGATTACTTCCAAGAGCTTTTCACAAAATACAGAAAATATTTCCAAAAATTTCTAGCCAGAGTTTTAATCTAATCTACAAAAAATTGGGTAGTAGGAGAAAAATATAAATGCATTTTACATTAAAAAAAATTCATAAATTCTTTAACACAACAGTAGACCTGCCAAATGCAGCTCTGGATAAAACATAGTTATTTGTTAAGAGAAGGTGGAGGGGTGGGGATTAAAGAAAAAAATTAGAGACTTTCATTCTAATATTTCCTCTTAAGGAGGAGAGAGAAAGTAAGGGCAGAACTCACCTATTCAATACAAGTTAATCAAGGTGTGAAGTACAGTGCAATTGTTTTCAATGCATTTTATGACACTCCATTAAAAAGATAATGACATCGAATAACATTTTCTTTGTTTTCAGACATTCTTTAAAAAACAGCTAAGAATGCATCAGCTTTTGAATAATTTTCAGGAATATGCAAATTGTAGTGTGAAATAATTACAGTTATGTAGATCTGAACTGGAAGGTACATACCAAGGTATACATATTTTGGCACTACCATTGATAATCACTGATCTTTAGCACTGAGAAATACTTCAAATAAGGCTAGAACAAAACAAAATCCCACAACTATAAAAAAACCCAAAAAACCTAGATCCACCTCTGATTGCTCTAATGATAAAGTAAGAAATTCTTAAGTAAATTGGCAGAAAAGAGGTCATGGACAATATTGGTCACCAGCTGTAATAGGCAGCAACTCATTTCCATCACTGGTGCTAAATTTTTGTAGGTTCCACAGTTTTGCAGATGAATACAGCATCTCCTAAATATGAAAAGCATAAAGAGACAGCATAGAGATGTCCATCTGGAGGCAAAACAAGTTGGTAAACAAAGCTGTTGAACAAAGTGAGAATACATTTTCTCTAGTGGAGGATGGATGTCATGAATAAGTGGGACAAAACAAAAGGAAAAAAGTCTAAGTCAGTGGGACTTGGCTGGAACTGCAAGCCTGGAATTGCATGAAATTAACACAAGTTATTTGGGGAGGTATCCAAGAAGAGTATGAAAACAAATGAGAAGAAGGGAGCTAAGAGAGGAAAGAAGCCATAGACTGCTTAGGACATTAGTGAAATAACTTGAAAAACAAAAGAAAACAAAAACCAAATCAAACAAGAAAAAAAAACCCAAACAAAAAAACAAAACAAAACAAAAAACAACCTAACCAAACCAAAACAAAACAAAAAAAGGTCCTACAGGCAATGGGATGAAACAGAACAATAAATGGAAAAGGGGTTGCATTTACAGGACATCTTCCTGCCACAGGGATGCAGAATGACTGCAGGGTTACAACAGAGCACGCCACTGCATTCTCAAGGGATCTTCAAGTTCAAATGTTGCAGCTACACCTTGCCTTTGGGTCAAAAATTACTTGAATCCAGGCTGTCAAAAATGCTGATATGATACAAAATTAGCATATACAATGCAGAGAAGCTAATTAATAGCCCTACACAAGTCCTGGAAACACCCTGAATGAAGGTTTGTGTTTTTTAATGTTCCAGTCAACTTGAGGAAGGAAAGGTGCATAGAATTTATATAAACACTATTAATCTAAAAATAGCAAATTTACATAATAAAAGAGGTGCAATTGTTTTTTTCCATGAAGTCCCTTATTGGGACAAGGGTAAACAGTTTTCTTAGAGTCTTAGCTTTGAACTGATTCTACTGTACAGGAATCTTAACTTGGGTTTTTTCTTCCCCTTTCTATCCCTTTTCCCCCATTTTTCTGCTTTTGCAGAAAATAAATATATAAAGCCTCAAAACTTGATAAGTGTTTGGCAATGATGAACTACCAAGCAATCTGAAGGATTGCATTGTTAGTAGTTTTCAAACTTCTGTGATTTTTGTCAGGTCAATTTACAGTCTAGGTCTGCAGGTTACTGTGCACTGACTTCTAAAAGATCACTTCTCTGAAGAGTGCCATCCATTACCACTGAAAAGAAATATTAACTGAAATACTGCCCAGAAACTCATTTGTGTTCCCTTACCTGATCACAAACTAACTGGAGACATAGCTGTGGACTTTATGGCATACTCAAAGCATCATCCAGCTTTTTAAGACAAAAAAAAACAAGAAAAAAAAACTGCAACAAAATCTAACTCCAGACCAGTCACTTAGTTTTTTTTTAGTTAATTCTTTGTGTCTGTGTTTGTGAAGATTACAATAAAATCAATATTTATACTGAAAAGAAACTCCAACCAAAACAAACTAAAAAAATCTCTATCAAAGCCCATGCACCAAGCATTTTCAGACATAGGCTATAAATCCTAATTGAAAACATTTTGAATTCATGTTATTTTTATCTACTGTAATTTTAGTTTCACTATTATAGAGAAAATGGAATCAAAATAATTTACAAGTGCTGATTAAAACAATACAACAAAAAATGCAAGGGAGTAACATTCTGGTAATATCTAATTTATAACTTGATTCTAGATCTGCACTATAATATCAATCACATACTCCACTAGTAGTCATCAGGTCAATTCACATTCCAGTAAAAACAACAAAAAATCACTTTGCATTCTCACTTTGTAGGAATGGTATTTTAAGAATTTCTTGGAGAGACTCCTGGCTTCTCAGGAAAGAGCACTCAGAAGAATGATTTAAAAGGAACCAACAATACTATTTATTTTGGATTCCCTAGATGTTCAATAAGAGTCTTAATTCAGAACTACCCTGTTTATTCAAGTAATTTTAGATAATTTTTCTCAAGTTTTAAGGACTTAGCATACAGTATCAAGCCTTATCTGCAACCACCATAACTCTACATACAAAGCATTTATTACCATTATTTTAATTATTTTCAGTTTACAGTGCTAGTGTACAACATATGCTTGATTCAAAAGTCCTCCCAAGTTTAATTGAAACAATCCTAATGTCTGCCAACCAACACTGAAAAAATATGCCAAATAATACCTTTATTTCCTCTAAATTAAAACATCTTTGAAAATACCAATATAGTAGTGAAATACAACATTGCAGAGTAAAATAAAAACCTAACTTCTACCTTCTACTTCTCAATTTCTAATTTAGACATTACACAGGATGGGAACATAAAGAAAACTGAAAATTCAATAATCCTTATTTCATTAGGAAAATACCACGAATGTTAAATTGTTTACTTGGGAAGGAAACTGTCAACCTGAATTCTGGTTTGATTTGTGGCAGTCCTTGATACCACTTCAATTTAGGCAGAGTATGGCCAAGAAACACAGCTCTCAATGTAGAACTGCAAATTAAGGCAGAGAGACTGAACCATGCCTGGTATGGGTCACTCCTAGGGACCAGTCTGCCCAAAAGGTAGCACCTTCTACACCTGTGTGTTTCCTCTGTCTTGCTGAAGATGGGGATTTTCCTGATTTTGATATGCATATCTTGGATCATTTATTGCATTTCATGTTCACAAAGGAAAATGGGTTATTTAGCTTAACCATGGTCAGTTTAATAACTGTAGAAATTAGCTTGCCATACACCAGTGATATGCCTCATCATTTTTCAGCTTCATAAACAAGTCAAAGGAAAAATAAATCTACCCTTTATTAACCAGCTTCTAACATGAAGTCATTTATGCCTCACTCTGCTGAGAATCTAAGTCAAAGAAAAGCAGCTACAGTAAGTTTACCAGTAGGTTGCTTTATTGAAATCTATAAGGTGAAATTTTTTAACAATCAAATCATCGTAAAATATGATATGTATTTATGATAAATTAAACTGTTATTGAACTCCTTTTCACTGCAACACCACCCTTGGAAGCAAAGGATTTTGTAGATTCAAAACAAAGTGTTTTTGTAACGTGGTGTTCTACTAAAGGTTAAGTTGTTTTTTCCATTAAAACCTCCATTTCCGTGGGTTTATTATTCAGCCATAAAGATCTGCTTGGAATATGGCATGTAAAGACTAAATTCAGAAGCATTTTTTAATGAATATTTAGGGAAAAAAACCCCACCAAACACTCCTGTTAGCTATTTTTAACTTAGTAACATTTCAGTCATTCAAAGAAATTCCACACCTGCAAAGATTTGAGTCTGGATCTGAAGTACTGAACCCAAAAGCCAAAAATAATCTAAATAATCTCTTCAGTGACCATCTGCCTGACCAAGCCCAGTACTAGCCCATGAGAAAGCAGAACCAGCAACAGCAATATGGCAGCCTAAGCCCTGCAGCACTATCTTCAAAAACTGCTCTTTTCAGTCACCTTCATGAATATTCAAATCTTCTCTCAAATATTCCTCCTTTTAGATACATATTTTTCAAAACTGCAATTAAATTAAAACATACTTTTCTAGTTTGTTTACAGAAAAAGAAATGCAGGTTCCACTTTGACAGCACAATTTCTTTTTTATAAGATATCGATAGTTCTTGCATTAAAGCTTAAAATCTATTTTAATGAACTTGTCATTATTTAATTTTCATGATTAAGTTATAGTGATGCTGGAACAGAAGTCCTAGGTCAGAGTGCAGGTTTGCTTAGCTCTGCACCCAGCCTGATGCAGTAACTCGGGTGCACATAGAAAAGATTATGTATAAAACAAACATACTGTTTTCCCAACCTCCAACTATTTTCAGCTCAACTCCTTGAGCCAGTGTTTCTAATATATTTAAACCATTGCAAGAGTAAAAATTTCATGCAAAAAATGTGCTAATTTTCTCTGGATATTTTGATCCCGTGAATATATTTTTTGGGTTTTGCACATAAAATGCTGATGATGTATAATAATTCAGTACAGGTACATTGAGAGAATGCTATAGGCATGTGCACCAGTATGTGACCACACATACACAGTAACCCAAACAAACTTTAAAAGGTTTGATTAAAGATTAAAAAGGCAGGAAATACTGGATTAATCTCAAGGGCACAACTTTCATTTTAACATCTTTGTGCACGGCTGCTGTAACCAAACCTCTAACTATACCTCTGTGTTCTGGCTTTTTCCACAGAACTTCTGACACATTTGCTCACAACAGCCATTGCTCTATCACACCTTTTTCTCTCTTCTCTTTGATCATTATGTAATCTATACTCACACCTTATTCTTTGCATGGAACAGCAGCATAGGTATAAAAACTTTTTTTGCAGGCTCTTGACACTTCCTTACAGGTTTTTCTCCAATTCACACTGCAGCAACATGCTCAATTTTTAGTTTTTTAGTCTGATAAGATGTGGAGCAGGGTACTGATCCACTGAAGCAGAAGTGCTGCACTAGAAGACTGAAAATAAAGAGCAGCCACTTGGTTGCCCATGTGGGACGAGACATATGACATTTCCTTTGTCCTCAAGCAGTGGCTAGCATTGCATGGCACTTACAGCATTCCAAGTACACTTGCTCTTCATTTCACCTGCAGTGAAGTGTTGCAGTGGACTTTTCTTCTGTGCCAGTCTCCTCATCTATTCAGTGCCAAGCTACATTCCTGCAGTCACATTGCCAGTGTTCCTGCCCAGGAGATCACTGTGACACCTCTGCTCCCCTTCATCAAACGTCTTGCTCCTTCCAACCCTTTGGGTTTCAGCTTGTGCACTGTGAGGTCTGTTAATCTTCCCCACTCTAGGTTTTTTCAGTGTGTTCAGAAAGCCACCCTGTATAGATTTTTCTCCCTGTAAAAGCCTTGGTTCATTTCCCATCCAGATGACCAAAGTGGTCATCACAGGCAGCAGGAGCACAATGGCAGGAGAGTCCAGCCTGCCCCTGGGATTTGGGGAACAGAGTAGGACAAAGCTGTAATGCACAGGGGTCACACACATCCTCCATGCACCAGCATTTGCAATGCCTCTACTAAAGTAACCATTGCAACAGAGAAAAATTGCAGAGGGACAGCTTATCCCGCTTAAACCCTGTGTTTAACTAGTCAGTGCATCTGCTATTTAGCATTAACTAAAATGTCAGTGTAGACAAAACCTTTCCCTCACCATTTTTAAATGTTCCTTATTGCACATAGTGCTGGTGCCATACAGTACATGCTGATGATTTACCTGCAGCTCTATTTCAGTGAGCAAATCCTTCCCACCCTGCAACACCCAAACATATCTCCATCATTCTGGGACAAAAGGGGATGGCAATGTAAATCCTTAAAGATTACATGGCCCCTTGTGAACGGTTAAGTGGAGATTATTTAAAAGACTTAATTACACAGAAACCTGACACACTCCTTTTTAATGGGCAGGCAGACTGTTGTTTATTTAGTTTTTGAAATCTAGTCTAAATTGGGCCTTGAGAAAGAGAAAAGTACCCTAGGTTTCAATTAACAGATTGTCTTCCACTAGTCAAGGGATAATTTGAGCTTTACAGAAACACATGTAAGAAGTAAAAATAAAGCATAAGTACTTCCTCATACTGTATATTGTTTTGCATCAGCCTAGTTATTCTGTGGTTCATCACTGGTATAAAAAATCTACAAGTATAAACTAGTTTAGAGTATATTAACAAAGCATTACTATGTCTTACTATTTAGAAGTCATTAAATCTTTCAATAAAGTCCAGTTTATAAACAATGGGTTAGAAAAAACATCGTACAATTAGGAGTAAGTAAGACAGTGGCTTTCAGAATGCAAATGTACAGCAAAAGGAGTGTGTCAGTTGATAGCAACAAAATATTTTTATAAGAGAGAGTGATACTAGTTAGTAATATCTGTACCAAATTGGGAAATGTTTTGACTGCAACTATGCAAATTAGTGACTGGAACTGTCTGTTTAGATGTACTGGGATATATTTATGACACACATGTTGTGTGGAATGTCTATTGAGTAAAAAAATACAGTTTTTTAAAAGAAAAAACAAATTTTTAACATCAGAGAAAAATACTTCAAAACCTTTGTTCAATACTTTTCATTCATAATGACATAAGAATTTATTCCTGTAGACTGAGGTACCACACTTTCAGAAAAAAAAACCCAAAGCAATACTCTTCAAGAAGTATTACTGTGTTACTGATGAGAATGAGGAGAATTAAAAATTGAGTTAGAAGCTAGGCATACAATAGTGATTTGCTGTTCAAATTGACTAATGCTTAGGTCCAAAAAAATGAAGCATATTATTTTCTCTTTAATGATTAGCATGAAAGAAGACCTGCACACTGCTCTCAGCAGCTGGAAGCAGCAAGAAGGAACTTACACATTTAAGCAAGACAAACTCAAGTTGCTACCTGGTAAGAATTTCTGAGTTTGCAGTGTACTTCAGTGTCAACAGAGGGCAGGATGATTATCTATTATTCATGAAAACAAACTGAAAAAATTGCTATGTTCTTCATGCATATTATTTTAGCTTTCAAAATATACATATTTACAATACTGTAAGCAAAAAGGAATACAGGTCCTCACTTCTAAGAAAAAGATATACATAAAAATTACTAATTTTCTTTTCCAGGCTAGTTTCTAATTGTACCAAACTGTATGTGCTACTTCGGCTTGTGTTTATCTATGGACTTTAGAAAAAGAGTGGGGAAAATTGATTTCTGCTTGAAAAAAGAACACTAATTGAAATCCTTAAGAAAAAACTAACACTTAATACCTTTATAAATCCAAAGGATTTAAGGAAACAATTAGCAAGACAAGCTGTCACACAGTCGTTGCACTGCAGACTTTCTATTGTGGATTCAAGATTTCTTCTCTTCTGCTAAATCAGACCGAAATTTTCCAACGAGATTTAAATCTTAATGGGAAAAGACAGAGGGTGTTATCATTTTAGCCCTGTTGTCCCAAGAATGAAGGCCAAAATTCCTGTATTTAAAACTAATTTGGTTGCTCTTGACAGGATAGGATTACAATTTTTTTTATATTTTTTGCTATAATTTAGGAAAATGGGTTTTTAAAAGAAGTTTCATTTATGATGCATGCTCAGCTTATTATTTTTCTTCAGCTTCACATTGTAATTCATTAAACTCTTCACTCCTTCAGTTCTCTGAGCTGTCTTCCATCCATTTAAAATCCCCATTGTTCTTGCAAAATTACATTATTCTCTTTAAGAAGGAAAGCAAAGCCATGGACCATATGGTATCTCCACTAAATTAGTAGGAGTTTCACTGATGCCAGTGGAAACCAGAATTTATCTACCCTACAGATTGCATCTGCATGTCATTGTTTTGGATTAAAGCACAAATGAAATGGCAGTTAGATTTGATTGGTTAATTAAGCCTGGGGGGAGTAAAAATATCATTAATTTAAAAAGAGAATTATTTGTTTCTCTTTCAATTTTCTAGTGATAATAAAAAAATCCCAGCTTTGATGATGTCCTCATGCTGATTTTCACCACACACCTCTCAGAAAGCTGCACTATTAAGTATGATTTGCTCTGGTAAAAATGCAACCTGCCTTCATCATGGTGCTATGAAATGAATAAGCACTCAGAGGCTAATATCAGAGAAGCAAATTTAAAATAAATTGGCATGCAAAGAATTCCTTCAGGAGAATTGTCCATCACGCCACAACTTTAAATACTTCTGCAGGGACAGGAGCATTACTTCCGAGCTTGAGCTCAAGTGGAACCAAACTGCCTTTGACAGAAGGAGAGAGGGTCTTTAGGGTGGCTCCAGAGTCCTGATAAGGTCATTCTTTCAGATCAGCAAAGAATCCTGGATCTACACAAAGTCCCCACCCTGGCTCAGCAGACACCTGGGACTGACCAGGAGTCACGTGGATGACAAGAGCCCTAGGGGACGGGCATGTCTGCCTTGTCTGTGGAAGGACCAAGCTCATCTATCTGCTGTACTTGTGCAGCTTGTCCTTGGCAGAAAGCCCACCAGTGGGCAGGACTCTTTACTTGACACATCATTCCAGGCAGAGTACAACCGAAAACATAAATATTTTTAACTTGCTGACTTGCCTCACCTATTGAAAGCATGCTGGAAATCCCCCAGCGTGTTCTTGAGCATGAGAGGTGCCTGGAGCAGCTGCTGTGGCTTCACCCCTGCCAGCCTGCACCTTCCATGCCCCTGGAGGCTGGCATGGTGCCCTGCTCTGCAGGTGGCCAGCAGGAGACACCTGCCACCCTCACCTCGCTCCCAGGACAGCCTCAGGCCTCAGCCACCACACCCAACCACATCCTGGTCCATTGCTGAAGGCTTTGTCAACAAAGGCAAGGCACTGAGCCTCCCAACAATGCATTTGCAGCATTATGCCCAGCCACAGAAAGGACTGACATACTGGGAATGGAAAATGCATGGGCAGTAAAGAAACCAACCCTTAAAAAAATAAACTGAATATAATACGGTGAAGATAATCTATTTTCATTTTTAAATCAATAATTTTTAAGTTATATGAGACTTCTGTAAAACCTACAATGAAATATTACTTAACTGAATGGATTCACGGCAGAAAGGTCTCAGACTACATCAGGGTTATGGTTATGGCCATAAATTGTGATTAAATGTTTATGAGTTAGTTGAAATATTGCAGGCAGGATATTTTTTTCTTTTTGCACTGTAGGGTGCACAGATACAGTGTAAAATCCTATAGATATTTAGAGGATTATGGGTTTAAAATCTGATTATTTATTGTTACGGCAATAGTTAGGGGCCCCACCTGAGATGCAATTACCACCAAGAAAGGCTCTTTATAAAACAGAGCAGGAGCAGAAAACTCAGGCCCCTGTTGAATGGAGATAAAACAGATGTCATAGTCAAAGAATGGGAGAAGCAGCATGTTCACTCTGTAATAAAAGTAAAGAACTGGAGCACAGAGATAAGATGGCTTAACTAAAGCAGTAGTAAGAGGGCAGAGGGGTACTTAGGCCAAGAGCCAGCCTGAGTTTTCACCTGATGCAAGGGAAAGAACCTGAAAGTAGAAATGGACTAGATAATTCTCCTGTTTTAATTACAGCACCACACTCAATAACCTTCAATTTTCATTCCTCTCGAACCAAACATCCTATCACAGTGTCACATACTGGAAGATGCTGCTTCAGAAAATGCACCTTTTACGGCTGTTGTAAAAACTGTCCTAGGAATGAACTTTTCTAATTGTAATTCTGGGTACATAAAACATAGTCCAAAATCCAAATGCAAGCTACTAAGACAACAAAAACTGCAGTAAGTTTGGGAATATTTTTCCAGCTTTTGATGCACATGGCTATGCACTCAGTGAATCAAAACATCCTACAAATGTGTTTTTGACCTGATGACGTAATGATTGATTCAACCAAGCAGCTATCCTTCAAATCCTAGTTTTCTGAAATAAACATTCACAGGGATATTCCTCTCTCCTGCAACTCTCAATTACACACAAACCATATAACAGTTAAATTAAATGCACATTTAGTAAGCTTAGTCTGCAATTACTTACTTGTGCAGGAACAACTTGCACACTCCGTTAAGTTTATCTTGTTAATTATGAGTCCACTACTAGGTATTTATGCAAGTGAAATTACCACAACATGTAAAGATGTGTAACAGCTATTTACATTCCCCTGTGCTCTGAACAGAGCATAATTCCTCCAGAAACCTTAGTGCATATTTATACATTTAAAGACCAATCTAATATATAAACATATGTAAGGTTCTGGCAGCTCCTGAAAACTTACATATCCTGAGTTTGCATGCATGAGTTCACAATGCAAACAACACAATTTTAAAACAGCAAAATGAGATGTGGAAGAATTTGTTTACAGAAATAAAAGGAAAAATAAACCCTGTTTTATGCAGCCATGCTACCTTACCCCACTAAATACCACCCCAGCTGAAGAAGAATGAGTAGTCAGCCCTTCAGTGCACTGCCAAGCAGCAACGCTGGTGCTGAGCAGAAAACTGACCTGCAACTAAAAACTGCCCTTTCACAGGTCAAAGAGGATGAACCACAGCTATGACTTACTGAATTTGAAAGGACAATCATCAGGAAGCCCCTTATGGCTTTCTGTTCGCAACCCAGAAACCAGGAGGGCTCATGTCCCAAGTGTCCTCCCCAAGAAGAGGCAGACCTCTGATATACTCAGGTATTGAGGGTAGAAAGACAAGTGGGCTGGCCAGCTGTCTTTCCTCAATCACTTCTGTGGCTCTATGCTCCTAGATGCTTCCAGCATGGTCTTCCTACTGCTAGAGCAGTTTGGACATTGGCTCATGGAATGCTCACATGCAGTTACCATTTATTCAATCACCCACAGTTTTCCTTAGCATTAAAACTAGCATAAAGCAAGCAGTAGTTTTTGATACTCAAGAGTTTCAATAATGCTAAAAGAAAAATGAGTATGTTTGTGCCTGGCACAGCTTTAAAAGAATTTTACGAGGAAGGGATGTATAAGAGCTTTTAAAAGCAAAATGTACTGTGGAATTGTATTCAAGGGGAAGAGTAGGGCAACCCAACAATAAAGGTGGCAACCAGTTCAATCCAGAACTACACATCTATACATACTTACATAAATTGACACAGAGAAATGTGTTATCATGTTTACATTTTTCCTACCTGTTCCAGAATTGAAAATAAACAATTCTTGAAAAAATAAATTATCAATAATTAGTTGAGTCTCAACAGCAGAGTGCCTGTCAAATACTTTCAAGTGACTGAAATTAATTTCAAATACTTTGTTTCTCTCTTTTTAAACAGCAGGGAGAAGAAATAATTCAGCAAATAGCATCTGGGTCCCATGAGCTCTTTGAGAATACTATGCCTAAATTAAAAATGTTTTTGGAAATCTTTGAGTACATTTCCAGTATGTCAGAAATAAAGACAACTGTCAGATACTCTTATTAATCAGTTAGAAAAGCCAAAACCTCCCAGTGGGAGGCAGAAATCTTATACTGATGCGATTATGAGTCACTGCAGTTTTGGTTGAATCAAGGCCATTTATTTGAAGGTCTGTTGCCCAAAAATGCCTCCTAATTTGCAAAACTCTTCTTTTCTTCTTTATTGTCTTTTTTTTCACTGTTTTTTTAAACTGGATATCTTATATAAAAATTTGTTTCCATCGCTTTATGCTGAGGAATTTTCTGTTGGCCCTTGTGTAGCATGATGCCTGTATCATCCAAAACAGAGGGCTCCAGGATGTCTGCCATAGGAAAATATAGTGGCTTGCTTTATTTTTAAAGATTAATACAGTTGGCAACCATGAGGACATGAATGACATGATTTACAAGTTTGTGGGCCAGACAAAAAAGGATCGAAAGATTATCTGCAAGCAAAGAATCAACATTTCAAACTGAGGAAATAGGAACAGAAAAGGCTCATCTGTTCACAGTCCAAATCTTTCCAGCAGTCCAAGGTAGCAGGGAAGAGAGTGTGTTAAGTCCTCTGCGCCAGCTCCCTCTGCAGGGGTCTGGCTGCAATTCTGGCCAGCAGATTTCACCCTCAGAGCTTATAATTGCATGTAATTCCTGTGTCTGAGTGGGAAACAAATGCACAAGAGAGCAGACCACTTCTAATGGCTGGGAAATAAATCTAAAACAAATCTCTTATTTTGGTTGTTTTTTTCTCTTTAACCCAATTACATTATCTGAAGTGCCTGCATTTTTAGTGTTGAACTGTCAGCAGTTGGGAACCTTGCCATAAGGAAGATCCTGTACATTAAGGATTATCTGCACTCTATAGCAGGTTGGTGGTTTGACCGTGGCATGAATAGTTTATGAATGAATAAGACAAACTACCTTCCACAGTGCCCCTGAAAATCAGTTGTTCCCCCTTTGACCTTCATGGCACAAGCCTGGTGAGGCACATCTAACATGCTTAGATGCCCTCCTTGGGTATTGCACTCAGGATTCTTCCTGACCTGCCTTTATATCATGACAGACACTAGAAACAGCACCAGAACAGGAGCTGAATGAAAGTTTTGTATTATGAGTCCTGAATATTGGCATTCCTTGGCCTTTTTCTCCTGGTTTCCAGGTTTTCATAAAAGACAACAGACTTCTTCGTTGAGAAGATCATATAAACTCCTAGAAATTGCCAGAAACAAGCAGATGGGGACAAAACCACATAACATGTCTACTGGTAAGCTACAGACCACAGTCTGGAGAATTCAAAAAGGATAAATTACTCCTGACTTTGAAAGACTCTTTGAAAGGCATTTCTGACTTCTTCCCACACCAGCCCTAAGGGAAGAAACAACCCTCTCATTCTGCTCTCAGCCCAGCATGGAAAGCGAAGGACTGCTTCAGCTGCACTATCCAGCACAGAAGAGGAAAGGAGAAAAAGCACAATTTAAACCAGGGTGGGATCAGGGAAGGATACTGCAGCCAAATCAAACACTTTCCAAATGCTGGAACAGAGAACAATCCTAAACACAAATGAACCCTGCTGGGTTTATGATCTGCACTGAACTTTATCAAGGTATCAGTTCAGTGCTACACCCTGTTTACAGATACAGCACTCAAGCCTTTCAGGGGCTATGATAATACTAGGTAAACATGCTAATAATTACTTCTTCCCAAGGATTAAGTTGTAGCAGTTTGGAGCTGAACATCAGAGATTCTTGTTCATGTTTCCTGGTTTCTCATTTTCTGTACCCAAATGAATATTTTCTGAACACAGTAACTGGAAAATACGGTCTTTTCGCTCAAGCATTTAAACAGTCAGTCCTCTAGTGAATAATAATGCCAAAGAAAAACAGCACTAACCGGATGGACTGAACTCCGACCAACAGCTCCCCCTACCAGCCACTTCAAAGAGGATCAAGAGAAGGAAAAACTGAAGTTTAGGATTCAAAAGCACCGTGAACTAAAAAGTAAGTTGTCCACTGATATAAGGAAAATTTTAATACATGCACAGATTTTTGTGATGAAAAAGAACCTTATACCACAGACTATGTCTCAACAGAGTGCATCTGACCAGTCACTGAAAAAAATACTGGATTTATCTTTAAAGTGATGTTTAAATCCAGAAGATAAAATTTTTCTATTTTGTTTTATAATATGTGAGCTACATTTTGTTTAAGCTGTGTTGGAAGGTAAGTCATCAGCTTCTGCAGCAGGACATGACATACATTTGGAGGCAGATGATGACTGAGTTTATGGTAAGTATTGCAGATTCCCAGAAGCACTTGTGTTCGAAGGGACCTTGGGACACCACCAGCCAAACCTGCTCTGCCAGATCAACACTGAATTTGGATTACATTGTTTTGGGCTTAGTCCCATTGGGCACTGAAAATCTCCAAGAGTAGAAGCTTCATAACCTCCCTGAGTCATCTGTTCACTTAATTATCCTCATATAGATGTTTTCCTTTTTATTTTAAATTTATGACAACTCTTTCTTGTTGTCTTGCTGGACATCTCCATAAAAATCCTAGCTCCACCTTCATGGCAACATCCTCTTGAGATGTATCAGAAGGCTGCCATTCCCACTGTTATTCCTACCTTTGTGAAATCCATTTAACTAAAAGTAAGTCTCAAGGGCAACTTACAATGGATTTTTTTGGACACACAACACACACATTGTTTGCATTCAGCTACACAGAGAGAGAGAGCTCATTTATCATGAGGCTGTGTGATCCATCACGTAGACATCTCCAGACGTCTGAGTTGGCTTACGCATGTTACACAGTACATAGATAAATCTACCTGTCCAGTGCACACATACCTACTCAGCATACCAATAGGGCATCTCGTATTTTGTAAGCATTTCATCTGTGATTTGTGCAGAGGTTTCAATTTCTGAAATAGTTTTCAACATTCTGAGCAGCTTCAAAGAGCCATTTGCATTCCTTCCTTAGAAAAAAACCTAACAAAACCCCACAAACACCAAAACCACAAAACAACAACAAAAAAATCACCAAAGCTCAAGAAAACACTCAAATGTTTAATCAAAATGTTTTTCTGTGCTTTCCACCAACTGTTTCCCTTATCCACCCACATATGGTTATATGCCCTGACTCTAAAAGGATGTATTAATAGTACAGTGTAACAGCAGCAGGCCCAAAGCATGAATTTTGCATCTGAAAATGTGACATTCACAAACTTCTCAGTGAAAGGTGCAAATAGGTATTTTGAATGCTTAAGAAGATTGACTATGTTGATTCTAAAAGTTGTTATATACTTATGAGTCAGAAATCTATTTTAGTTCCTTTAGGATTATATTTATGACACTCTCTAAGCCTTACCTTTGAACTGAGGTACTTATACCTTATATAAGCACAAAAAATAATACCTCTAATACCATTTAAAGCCTTCTAAAATGTTTATTGGTTTCCCTAATACTTGGTGAGTATATAAAATACTCAATAGTGAAACAGAGTGATTTAAAGCTTTTAATAGCCTTCTAGAAGGAAAGAAAACCTGTATGTAATTTGTTTGTTGCCTTTTCTCTTGTGAAAAGCTTGTCTATACCTGAAACTGGTGCTCCAAAACAACTCCTAAATATTCTGCACGTAAATTATGGATTCACATTTACTGCCACATGCCATTTCTATACAGCAAAGACTGACACATAATTATAATCCTAAAGAAATCAGTTCCCAGGTTCCCATGTATGAGCAAATATTGTAGCATATTCACCCTAAATATTGTAGCATATTCATGCTGGAATTCACTCAACTGGACATCAGAAATCTGCTCTGAGTGTAACTTTTTCCTTCAGCTCACACATTTTTGATTGGTGCTATGTGGCTAAAGCCATAGCATTTGAAAACCTCACATTTTAAACACAGCTGAAGAATAACCTTTTCCTCACTGATGTAAGTGAATCACTGATAGGTGTTACAGTTCAGCTTTTCCAGGTACAAGAGACACTTGACAACAACTTACTGCCCTTTGACTTACACTTCTAAATTGGTCAAATGCAGGGCCTCAAAAAACCATTTATTACTTTCAGAAACTTTAACAGTTCATTAGTTACTAACAATAAATTAAAAATATTCTGCATTCCTACAAATAGATATTTAATCATGTATCTGTAGATAGATGTCATTTAATCTATCTTTTAGGAAACAACATCATGGGGAGAAACAATTTTTTTTCTATTCTAATTAGACATTCTTTTATCTTCTGATCATCTTGCTCTTAAAATCTTTCATCAAAAAGCAAACTCCTCCACTTGTGTTTGCATTATGTTGTATTTGCCTTTCACAAAATCCATGTAGAAATAAAATTCAAAAAAAAACCTTCAGTAATATATGCATATATTACTGTATGTGCACTCTTATTTATATAAGAGAGTCCACACATTTATTCAGGCATCTCAGGAATGCTGTACAAAACCCTGTGTGCAGTCTCAAGCACTAAGTCTACAAGAGAGGAAATCTGTGTTTGCTTTCATAATAGTAAATCAACATGAGGGACAGAACAAAACTCTTTCTAGTCACCTGCTAGTTACTTTCATGCATTAAGCATGCAGGAAATAAGCCATCATTAGCCATACAGTTTTATTTGCAGTCCCTCATTTCCAAACAGTAAATATGAACCAGCCACAGCACAAACACTCAAAGCTCTTCACCCTGTGAAGAGCAGAAGCTGTCCCAGCCCGCATGCTCAGCCGTCCATCAGCTGCCCCACAGAGCCCCAAGGAGCACAGCCTCCTGTGACTTGATGGAGTCCTGCCCTCCTGAGGATGGCTGAGCACCAGAGAGACAATAGAAAGTGGTGAATTATTCCATTGTTTTGGTTTGCTTGTGTATGCCTGGATTTTGCTTTACCTATTAAAACAGATATATTTTTAGTAGGTAAAGCATCTCAAGCCACAAGTTTTCATGGCAAGCCACAAGTTTTCTCAATGTTACCCTTCTGATGTCCTTCCTGCGTGTCCCCAGCAGAGGAAGGACATTGACCTGTTGAAACAAGTCCAGAGAATGGCCAAAAAGATGAATAGGGGGATGAAGCACCTCTCCTGTGAAGCAAGTCTCAGAGAACTGGGACTGCTCAGCTTGGAAAAGAGAACGCCTCAGCGTGCCCTGACTGCAGACTTCCAGTATCTGAATGGAGATAAAGAAAGATGGAGGGGGACTATTTACAAGAGCATGTAATGACAGGACAAAGGGAATGGCTTCAAACTGAAAGAGAGTAGGTTTACACTGGATATTAGGAAGCAATTTTCACTGTGAGAGTGGTGGAAAATGTTGCCCAGAAAACTTGCAAATGCCCCATCCCTGGAAGTGTTCAAGAGCAGGCCAGATGGGGCTCTGAGTAACCTGGTCTAGTGCAAAGTGTGCCTGCCCATGGCAGGGGCTTGGGTTCTTTAAAGTTCTTTCCAACCCGACCCACTGTGATTCTGTGGTTCTCTCCCCCGCCCCACTGTGGGGTGAGTGAGCAAACAGCTGTGTGGAGCTTTTTTAATGGCTGGGGTTAAACTACAATAGATCTCATTCCATCCACAGGAGAGGTTTGTTTTGGTGTCCTTCACACCTGGGGCCTGGACAGCATTAGGCATGGGTACTGGCAGCACTTGAGTTACTGCTGCTACAACTGCACAGTACTGCTGACATCCCTCTGACTCTGCTGTGCCCTGTGTGCTCTCTGCTCAGCCCCTGCTCACCACACCCAACAAATCCTTCTCAAATGTGATTTTATTTTGCTAACACAATCATGAACTAATTTGAAATCAATTTCAAATGGTATGATCTCTTGTTCTGTGATAAAACATAAACTAAAGTGAACGTTCATGTTTCGTTGAAATACATTCTAGAAGATTGCACAAGAAAAAGTGAGCATGAATAGTCTAAGTCAACAATGGGGCAGCATTTATATTGGCTGGACTATGAATAGTAAGGATAGGTGTCTATTCAATTAAAATGTGTAAATGTAAATTCCCACGTCTTTAGGACGTGGGAATTCCCCATCCAAGGTAATCAGTGAAGTCATCCACTCTGGGTGAGGGTGTAGCAAAGGCAGTGCAAGACAGCTGCTGTAAACAGGCCTGATTTTATTAGTAAGCTAGCTTTCAACAGAACTGTTTGCATGTACAGGAGGTATTTTAATAAGCAAGCATCATGGACTTAGCACTTTCTTCATATGCTATTCATGACACAGACTTGGCACTTGTCACTAACATATTTACTATGATATCACAAATAAATGGACTAAAATAGAAAAGAAAAAAAACAACTGCTAAGTCTAAAATTTACTCAAAATACAGGCCTTTATTTTAATGGTCAGGACTTCAGCTTCAATACTTAATTGACATGGGAAAAATCTAGTCTAATAAACATTGAATTCAGTGCTGTGTTGAAGATCTAATTTGGTATGCAGCAGCAGCTGAGAGGAGGATTTCAATGATAAATGCTGCAGCACACAGACAGAATGGAGAAGAATTCTGCAGCATGAAGTCTGCCAAAGCCTTCCACTATTTTTCTTCATTCTAAGGTTTTAGTTTATATCAGATTTGTAACTATTTAGAATGATTCTCATACTAAGAATAAAAAAAGATGATAAGTGTTAATTTACAGGAAGTTTTTAAACTGACAAATTTCATTCCAAAATGCAGCCCAGTGAATCTCAATGGACAACAGTAAATGTGTTAACAATTTTTGAGGTTTATTTGCAAGTTCTATAATCCTGAAATAAAAATAATGTATTTCCTAACTTTCTCACTCAGAGATAACTGGATTTCAAGGAACAGCTGAGGAATGTTAATGATCAATAAAAGAGATTTACTTCAACAGTTCAAAGTTTGGGAGTGGTATCGAATACATCCCTTTCAGAGCTAATGTTGTGTCAGCAACCTGGATTATTGAAATGTCACTTATAGCACCCTAGTTCTCTCCTACTTTTCACTTACAAGAGGTCTAGTGCCAAATTAAGTTGACATTTCAAATACTACAGCAGCACTGTATTTCCTAAGCAATTATACAATTCACTGATATTCTCAAAGAAATAAAAAGCAAACAAAAATAATCATATGACACATGACAAAGATACACAAATTTTTTTGAGAAATCTTGTTATCAAGTCTCTCAACAAACACCTGAGCATCTTGCAAAGCATCTGCTCCTGCCCTTCTAATTCTCTTAAGCAGGAGTCCCCCATAAACATCCAAATAAACCTAAAAATCCCAAAGTAGTACATGATTATACTTCATGAATATACGTAGATATTAGCAATGCTGCTGTTGGCTATTAGATTAACTACTCTTTATTACAGAAAACAATTCCTGTTCTGACTTTCTTAATACTTTTCCTTTGACAAAAAGAAGTGTAATTATTCATGCCTTCCACTGCTCACTGCTGTTTATGCAGTTTAGTTATATATAAAGAGAGAGTTGATAAAAACCACTTGGTTTTACTCCATGTTTTGCATAAGCTTTCAAGATTGGAAAAGAATGTGAACATTTCAAAACTCACAAATGTTTAAGCAATTTCTTTGGTTTAATGAGGATTTGTAGGACCCTGACATTATTTTTATAGTAGGTGCAGACTTTACACATATTCTGCTTAATTTAACATTGAATCTGAAAGAAAACCAGTTCTGAGTTCAAACAATTCCACTGAAATTAACAGGATTGTGAGAAATTTATTCAAAAAGAGGACTCATCAACTAGATTTTAACCAAACTTAAACTGTGAGTATTGTGTTAATTATAGAAATTAATTCTGCCATGTCTAGCTGAATTACAAACTACTACCTGCACTTCCAAATTCACTTTGGTATTGATAATAACCATTCAGAAATCCTTAATCCACTGGAAAAAAAATGTTATTTCTGAAATGAAAAAAACAAAGTGTGAGGAAGAAAAGTAGATGATTACTAATTGGATTATACCTATTAGGGTCCTGTGAGAATGCTGCATATACAGAGTTTCAGTTCTGAGCATGAGTTATCCTACTGATTCATACAGAAGAAGTATTCATATTTTTAAGATTTAGTATATACTTCTATAAATTGCTGGAAACTGAACAGCAGAGGTCTTAAGTGACATGGAAAAACAGCATCCTCCCTTCTAAAAACAGCATCCTCCCTTCTAAGAAAGTAAACTAGGCAGATGCATATAATAAAGCTGTTTTCTTTTATTTGTTTGCATACATGAATATGGTGAAAACAACCTTAAGAATCCAAATGGTCTCTTGAATACATTTGTTTTTATCTAGCTGGTTTTTTCACTCCCTGTAACAAATTGTCCAGGTATTTTAATTCAAAATAGTTATTAAAAATACCCATATATAGAGCTAATATAAATTAAAAAAAAAAAAAAATATATATATATACATATATAAAATTTAGGGAAAAAAGTGTCACATTAGAATAGGCAAAACTGGCTGCAGAAAAAAAATTTGAAATGTTACATGTAACTCAAAGAAATTCATCAGAGACCATCTCTTACTGAAGGGTAAGGAAAAGATTACATCCTAAATTGAAGATTGCAATTGGAAAAAGAGAAGCAGAGAGACTAAGGTGAAATAATTTCATTCCACAGCTGTGAGCTGCTTGTGACTCAGAGATTCTTTGCTGTTTCTAATATAATCCTTTTTATGCCTCAAGCTCCAGCAGGTCCCTGAGCCTTCACATTGCACTCTCCACTTCCCCACATACGTGTGTTCTGAAAGTGTTTGTACAGCAACACAATACCAGCATTAGCCCAATACAAAAACATCCAAGTAGAAAAGTGTTTAAATCTTGTGCTGTATTAAATTAAATGTAATACAAGTAAATGTTTCAGTTAATAAAAAGTCTCTGTAATAACTGTTAATCATTGGGCATTAAGATAACATTTATCATAATAATATTCATTACAATGAATAAGCTGATTTGTTAATAATGCATATGTCACATGCACATCAACGGGATTCCTTTAGTCACCAACACCACAGCCGTTATTTTTAAGTGCTTCCAAAAACATTAATGTGCAATGTTAATCTGAAATCCATACCTCTGTGATTTTCGCGAAGCAACCGGCAAGGTTTGTTTAGGAAATTTCATGCCAAGCTTCAGAAGTGTGCTCTCTAACCTTCTTCAACACATAATTCAAGATAAACACTTTCTTCATGACAGACGTTTCAAGAGATGAAGGAGTGGAACAAAGGCAGAGAGTGACATGAAGCACAAGTTCTGCACCATTAAGATGAATGGACAGGTTAGCTGGAAAATCCATAATGACACGTAGTGCTGGCTGAAGCAGTTCTGTTTATGTAATTACAGCTTTGTTGCTTAAAGGAAAGGAAGCTCTGGACAAGGCCTTTACCTTAGCAGCCCTGCCCCAGCACCTCACCAGTGCTTCAGCATCCCCATCCATCAGTGCCAACCACTGCAATTCACCTGACATCCCATTAAAGGGTTTAAAGCATCACCAACCACAGGACTAATAGTTTACTACCCAAACCATATTGGGCTAAATACAATCTTTATGCAAAATGTGCCAAGCAACTCCAGGTATATTGTCAGCAAGAGCAAAGTAAGTCTAGCAATGTATTCCCATCCAGCACAGCTGACCCATGTCTCTCAATACCCACAGAGTGCAGGACAATGTCTTCTGCCTGCCTTGAAAAAGAGCTCCATCCAGGCTATCTAAAATGCAAAAAATGGCAGTGCAAGTCTTTCTGCGCTTCGCTCTGAAAAGAAATATCAAAACAACTTTGAATGCAAGAAAGCCTACTGCAGTCCAGCCTGCCTGCTCAGTGTTTGCAGTAATATTGAAGACCACAATGCACATCTGTCCCCAACCTAACGGTTACCTCTGTTTCCATTTCAAAGTGACATAATTTCCTTACAGCAAAACTAGCATTAGCTCAGAATGAAAGGTAATATGTGCACAATATGTGCTGAAAATTATAGGCATGCATTGACCTTCTTATTTGTGCAGTTGAATGTGGTGATAAATTTGCCCCTTCTAGTCCTGAACTTCATGAATCCACAGAAATTGAGGATCAGATCCAAAATATCCCAAACAGTAACATTAATTGAAATTGCAGTAATCATATGAAGCATTTTCAAGCCGTCTTTGAGAAGGCATTCCAGAAACACAGCAAAACTTCTGAACTCTGCAGTCACAGTCCATGGAGATTATATTGTTGTAAGAATGTTGGGTCAGGAATAGACAGCAACTGCAGACATGCATCCCCAGGTTGGCATAAAAACTACTTAACAGGTAAGGGGGTACATAGTACTTAAGGATATGGTTCCATGAGTAATTATTTTGCACAATATGGGAAATCCAATACTCAGCCATATCAGAGAGCAGGATATAAATAACTCATGTTTTTTTCAAATTTCAGATCTCCAAAGCAAGTTTTCTTGAACTCCCATACAGTGTAAGCAGTGCCAAAGCTCACCAAGTGCTTTCCTTTGGGTAAGGATGATGCAGGTGCACAGAACTCAGTCACTGTGTAAAACCATATTTTATTTGGTCCAAGGTTTGCAGCATTTCAGTTGCTCTCGACCCCTGGCCAGCCTGGACACTAGGCAGAACAGCACCCCAGTCACCCTTAGGGTAGCTGTGCTCTGTGCATAACTAAGCTGGCCCAACAAAATTATGTTTCTCTCAAAATGCAGGCATAGCAGCTTTCTCTTCAAAGCATAGATGTCCCAAAAAAGTAGCACAGCTTCCAGATCCTGGCCAAGCTGCCCCTGAAAGCCCAGTTTAGCAGGAAGCAGAAGACCTAGATCCAATTTCCTTTTCAGCTGGAGGAGGTCCCAAATGAAACTTCTGCTTTCTGACCTACTTGAATTCAGACAGTTTGAGAGTTCGGGTATCACAAGGTAAAAGGCAAGCATAAAATGGTACCTTGCTCTGGCTGACTGGTGAGGGAAGATCTAGGTCCTGATGACTAATCTCAAGATTATTTTATTTTTTACTGTTTCATAGGAAGTTCAAAAATTGTCACAGCCCTATAACAGGCTTTTAGTTTTCTTTAAAAAAAAAAAAATGTAACACAGATTCAAAATCTTGTATCATACATCTTTTGAACATTTGTTAGGATTTTGAGCAGGGAAACTTTGGTTGCTATAAAATCTCAACAGTCAAAGAAGGGGATAAATATAGCTTGCAATGTGATTATACTGAAACAGTTTGTTCCAGTCATACAAGACTCTTGACTTGACATTCCAATTAAAAAAAGAAGCAACAGAAAAAAATATTTCAGATACATACTTCTGTATTGAAGTCAAGGAAGTAAGAAATTTTCTTTTTCTAAGATGAAATAACTGGCACAACTGACATTTTAGCTACAGCAGCTACTCCTACTTCCTATAATTTCCCTTTATTTCTAGATTAAATTAGATAAAAACTTCCCAAATGCATGAAAGCAAATTCTTTGTCATTTCAATTACTACATAGCTCCTTATCTTCATCATTCACTTCACAGGACTTACTGCTGGCATAAAAGATCGTGACCTCTCACCAAGAAAAAATACTAATTCCTGAAGAGATATTGATAAAGCTTAGGTTTATGGGTACAAATAACTTCTCACAGCAAAGTTTTCCATAACTCTCTGAATATTTTTTTCTGATAGGAAAAATTTCTTCCACTTTGTTGGTCAGGGTCTTGAGAGACAGGTATTTGGCCTGGTGAACAGTGGGGCTGAGCAGTCCAGACTCTGACCAGATCATCTGGACAGCTTAACACAGCAGGCTACTTTCTCACCATCAAAGTGCATCCCCCTGAAAGAGCTATCGATCCCCTGGGACCAGCCCAGAGCGCCAGTTGCTCTCCAAGTGTGAAATCCCGCAAAGGAAGGAATGCATTCCCGCTAAGGGGAGCTGCCAGCGCTGAGCCAGCATTTGCGCTGGGACTAACACAGCTGGGCAAGGGAATCGGTCTTTCAGGAATAAAGAGAAGTTGGCTAAGAGTTCTCCCAGTAAAGGACTGGCACAGATTAAAAAAAAATCCTCTTTCTATGCACAGCAAAGGAAATCGCATATTAAAATGCCCATGTGAAATATAAATAAACTAAAAATCCTGGGAGCAGCACTGCTTTTAGTGGCTTGATTAAATTATTTTGCTCTATTAACAATCAAAACTCAGTTAAAAAGCAAAAAGTAGGTATCAACTACTTAAAATCCATCTATTATTACATATGTTGAGTTCTCTGACCTCGTTTTGGTCGCTGCCAGGTAGGCCAGGCCAGAAACAACATATGATTTCCTTTTCCCAGCTGAAAGGCATCTGAGTTAAGAGTCTGTAAAAAGTGCAGCAGGAAGAATCTCATGCTTGACTGTCTCAGACTTAAGGATGCAGTTTAAATTTGCTGCTGCTGTTACAAAAAGAAAAAAAAAAAAAAAAGTAGCTGTAAGGCATAAATTCAGTATTCAGTGAATCTGGCCAAGCACACAACAGTGCCAGGTTCTGTCGTGACAGCACACCAGTTCCCAGGCTGCTTGTGCAGCAGACTGAGGAAGAGGCCGGCTCATTAAACTTTCCATTGGGTTACGAACAATCTGCTTTCCAAATCACAGGGATACTCCAAATGGTGCCATCAATTCAGTTCTCTGTGTATTTATTTGCTTTTAATTAGGAGAGTCTCCTGTATATCACTGCTTTAAGAACTCAGTAGCAAGAAAGAAAGAAATGATAGGGCTAATTCTCCTTAGTTTTTTCATTATACCACTTGAGAGTGGACATAAAAGACAGCTATCACTTTTTATATCACTTTGTGCAGAATGTAAGTGTTTTAGATTAAAAAAAGAAGGCTTTTGAAAACATGATAAATATTCTTCTAATGCATAAGATGCTGAGCATTTACTTCCCCTCCAGCCCACCCCCACAAATCTATTATTCCCATTCAAGAAGATCAAAGACAATTTAAAGTTTTGAACTAGTCTTCACCATCCTTTGTTTCAATAAACAACTGCAGCCCCAGCAGCATCTATTCACTTCTGCTTCTGAGATGCAATGTCCATTACTTGCTGAAAGAACTTTTTCTCTATTCCACCTACCCGATACCACTGGACTCATGTGGCTGGGCTTTGTGTCCTATCTTTCACAGTAACCCCCCTAAAGAACCAAATTCTGAGAATGCTACCAAGGACATGTGTTTTAACCATTTACTGTAGCTACTACTGACCTCTTTACCTTGGCTTTCTTTATTACCAGAAGCACAGTACCCCCAAATGGCTGGAAAAAAATCAATCAGAAGAGTGCCAGCAGGTAGACAGCACAATCAAACACCTGTTTATACCATAGCATAGAACATAGCTTAATGTAAATCACCCTTTGGACATGTTTAAAATTTACTTTTCTACATAAACTGTTCTCTACATGTCTGGATGAGGCCCTCCAAAATGCCTTAAAAATCTAATAAGGAGCCAGGAATTCTTGTGGTTTCATTCCAGTTCTGCTACTGACTTGTTGTGTGGTCTTGGAAAAGGTCCTCATCCTTTCTCTGGCTTTTATTTCTCACATGTGGTGATATTAATATGCAGTAGAAACTAAGGCTATATCATATGTGAAGCTGAGAAAACTACTTTTTTTACTGTGTATGTGTTGACATACACAGTAAAAAAAACCCCAAACCCTAAACTATATTCATGCTCCTAAATGCCATTTTAAGCACTGAGATTATTGCTTTTCAGCAGACAAAACCATTATTGTGAAAAACACAGGACACAAGTGCAAAACCCCATAGCTGCTATCTATGTCATTCATCTCTGCATGCTTTTATACCTGGTGGTGTCTTGACATGCATTTTCTTGTCTTTCCCAGGAAGAAGTGTACACCCCTACAATCTACTTGGAGTAGCTGATGCATTGATCTTAATTCCCAATGCTTAGCCCATTCCCCTAAGCACTCTGAATAAGGAATTGCAGGATGTGTTTCATTATCATCACACTCAACAAACTGAAGGAGTTACCTCTGGGGACAGCAAGGAATTTCTGGCTTTACGAAGCCAAGACTGCAGCATTCACATGGAAAACATAAGTGTGGCAACTCTAATTCCTGAGTTCTGCATTTTACTGTACTAATTTAAAATATTAGTCCAAGTCCTACATCAGTTTTTCAATATTAGTAAAACTCAGTACAGCATTATGTCTAAGTTTCCCACTCTCAACTATAAAAAAAACATGATGTGTTCTGGAGAGCCAGTACAGTAAATTACTTAAAGATTTAAGGACAAGAAACACCATCGACACACAGTGTACTGATAATTTATGAGACTGCCTTGAAGAGCATAAGTGATGCATTACAAGAGCAAGGCTCAGCAGAATGGCTTCTGAACCTCGCTGGAGCCTGCCAGATGCTGCTGAGCAAAGGGCTCTGGGGTCCTCCCTGAAACACAGTTCCTGTCCAAATGAGAAGAGCCTTGCAGACCTTCTCCTGGGGAAAAATAGCATTTTGCCATACTGTCAAATTATTAGATTTCAAGAAATTTCCCACTTTGTTCCAGGGATGAAATGGAAGCATTTAAAGGGAAAAAAAAGAAAATCAGCCTCAAACTGTTGACTAGCTGCACAGCTGGACATGTAGTGCCAGCCCCTGATGTAACCACAGCCAAAGGGGCTCTCCTGAATGCTCATTTCTCCACTATGCAACATAAACCTTTCCAACTGAGGATTTGTTTTGGGTTATTTAAATTAGGTCTTTTGCCACAAAAATTTGTACTGGATCCATGAGAACACCTGAAGCACTGGATGAATGTCACCTATTGGATCTATCAAATAAGAGATTCAGGCAGAAAGTGAAGAAAAAAACACAGAGTCATCACAGCATTTAGATACATCGTATATAATAAGAAAGTTATTTCCTAGGTACTCCACTAGAGTAAAATTGGCACACAGGATTTGATTTAAAGCCTTGCCATTGTGCTAGGAGGAGTCTCTTTAACCTGAAATGTTCTCACTGCTTATTAGAATACACCCCAATAGGAGCCTAGGAAAAAAGTCTAACTTTTTTGTCCCCATTGAAAATTCTTTCATGCATAGTTAACTAGATATCTTTATAGGAAGTGTGAAAAAGAATGGTATCTGATATGTCATAATTTACCTCAAGGTCCATGAAGCCTAGAACAGAGTATAACAAATTTTTAAGGTAGCAAGAATGATGAACAGCATTGCACACTGGTACTATTGGAAAGAACAATATTATTCTGTCTAAAAAATCCTCCTTTAGTTCTCAGGAAAGCCAGATGGGCAAAGGGACTAATTTTATTATCATTTTCTAACGAATAATCAAATTTACACATTTTTTTCAGAAAATATAACAAGAGAAAATTTCATTACTATTAAGATGATTTTACAGCCATTAGAAACCTCTGCATTAAAGGAAATTTTGAAGGAAAATGCTGTCCAATGCTTTTAGGGAAATTTGTCATTACACATAAGTAATATGCCCAAGAGAGTTCTCAGCTTCAATAATAATTAATTCCCAAGTACTTTTAGTATTAATAGAATAACTCCATGCATTTAAAAATAGAGATTTAATTTTTTCCAGAGTTGGGGTGTGTGCATTGAGTCAGTTTCTTTTGCAGCTAAAACATCTGTTTAGGAAAGACACAGCAACCTAACACCTGCTGTTCAAAGCAATGCCCTGGAATTTCCTTAGTTTTCTCATTCCTTGTTGCAGAGCTGGAGCAGCAGATTTGATTTTACCTGACATGAAAAGACTGTAAGGTTCCAGCCCTTTGTATCTTACAAACACTCTTCAAACAGCAGCATCTTGCCTAAACTCGTGCAAGAAAAGTAGATAAAAATGTCACTGTGCACTTGATGAAGACACTGTGTGACCTGATCCAAGGTCTTAGAGGATGAAAAACAGTATTAAAATTGAAACTGTACTTTCAGCAGACCTCTCATGACAAAGGAGATGGTTGTGGCTAACACAAAGAGTAAAATAGGATCTGAAGAATCCTTCAAAATTAGTGGCATGCATGTATGTCATGAACAGCCTGTATTGCTTTGAGATTTCATGCTGCTAGAAAGTAGGAAAAACAAGAAAGTTTATTTGTAAAACTATGCATGTATGTCTGAGTGCCTCTACTTTCCAAATGTCACATCATTGTCTATTGCATTATTCAAAGGAACAGAAGAACAAAGCAGTAGATTTGAAGGTGGTTTTGTTTGGAGATTTTTTTTTTTCCTTTTAAACAGAAAAATGAGCTTTCTATTTACAAAAGGATAAAAAACCAGAGACATCAGTTTAATTCATAAGGGATACCTGTGATTGCTGTGCAAGTAACAGTTTAAACACTTTATTTCTCACACCTAATTTCTGTGTTCAGAAAAAGAGCTGCAACGTACAGCAAATGCAATATAGTCACTTTACTGCTGTATGAATGCACTAGGACTCAAAGGCTGAAGTTTGATGACACCTTTTAGAAGCTGTAAGATGTGATAAAAATTAATAAAGCCAATAAAGCCAAGCCTCTGACCAGGCCATTTTATTCTGAACAAGTGCTTTAGATTAAAAAAGGCTCATTTCACCCTGTTTGAAAGTTTACATTGCAGCCGAGCTTTTCCAGCATTAAATCTCTGTCTGGAGACACTCCCTGGGATAAGTTCTCTCTTTCAGAAATGGCACAAAGAAAGAGATGGTGACTTCTCCTGCAGAAGTGACCTAAACCAATGCATGTACCACCCTCCTGTGCCCAGCCCCACTCTGTTATGAGGTTTCTGCACCCTGGCTACCAGTGCTTCTTTCCCCCTGGCTTCCCAAAAAGACAAAGTTTCATAAACAGCAAAGAGTGCTAATTCAAACAAAACACAGGACAGCAATTCTTTTTAGGCAGTAAAGTCTTGTCTGCATATTTTAGCTGTTGCATAATTGTTACCTTTAGCTCATAAACTTCAAGGTCAATTCGAGGTCAAGAGTAGGTGTTTAGCACATGAAACTCAGAAATGCTGCTAAAAGCATGCTATATAAATAACTGTATTTTCTTCTCATTTGGGGCATTTTTGTGTCTTGTTTTTTCTTGCTATCTGGTAGGTTTTCATCTGCCTTTATAAAATATATATTTACACATGCTTTCAAGCTAAAAGTATAATTTATATACCTGAAATGCAGAATAACACATTTCTATACTCCAAATCTGGCTATTTCCCCTCTAGCATCCACATCACATGTTGTGAGTTTGTTTACTGAAGAGCAGAGCCCAGCCACTGAAGCAAGGCTCTATTAATTCAGAGCTGCTATCAAGCATCTGAAGGAATTTATGCAAGTAAGGAGAACTTTTAATGCACAAATTATTAAAAATTGTTCTCCCATATTTGAAGCCATGTTAAAGTTTACACTCAATTCAATTAAGTTCCATTGAATTTGTATTGGTCTCACTCACTTCTAGAAATATGTTTTCATCTTTTAAGTCTTGAATTTTTACTTTGCTTAGGATAGAAGCACACTCTATAATATTAAACATTATAGAGAGATAGTTAGAAGAATACTATAACAGTACAAAGGGGTTACCAAATGAAATTATTACTTAAATCTTCACTGACATGAGCATTCACACAATGGTAGTGAAGGTTACTGGTTCTGTGCAGGCCCCCCCACCCCCCCCCCCCCCGGTTCTTTGCTCTTGATAGGCATCATATAGCAAAAAAAAAAAAAAAAGTCATTGATGTCCTTTGTTTACATTGCAAAGGACTGCTTTGCACCCAGGCAATAAAAGGCTGTGACAGTAGCTTTTGCATCACTCAGCAACAGAATCCAGCATTTACAACATGACTCAGAAGCACCAGAAGGAGAGAAAAAGTAATTTACTTAGTGTTCTTTAATTCTTTGTGCTATAATGAGAGTATATCAGAATTTATGGCTGCATAGCACACATATATTTTTCTCAGGAGAAAAGCATTTCATGACCTGCTCATTTCTGTGCAAATCAGGAGTTACAAGATCTAAGTCTAGTCATAAATGTGGTGTCCCGCTGAAAGCAGTTTGATTCCTTTTTGATTAAAAATAGTTCAATGTTCTGTTGTGTTTTCAAACCACAGATGAAAATGCTAAACCAACACAATTTTTAAAAAGCAAGCTTTAATGATGGTCCACAAAATTAGTTACTTGCTTTTGAAAATGGGGTCATTTATTGTAAATTAAGCTTTTTTTTTCATTATCTGATTACATTAAGATTTGGTTTGCAACATAATAGCATATGAAGGTCAGTATGGCTAGAGGAGAAATCCTATATCCTGTGACAAATCCAATAACCATCAGGGTATTTGGTTCATAGAAGTAAAGCGTTTATTGAAATATTTCGCTGATTCGCTAGGGTATCGGGAGACTTTTGCTGAGTGCATAGCATGGCATTCCCAGAAGGAGACACATTTTGTAGTGAACTTGTCAACAAACTTATTCATGGGATAAACTCTAGGCACAACAAGGAGTATATGAGCAGATTGTAAGGACTGGGGTGCTAACTACAAAGGGTGGAAAGAACCAGAAAGGTGGAACTGCTTTGTCCCCTTCTGCTTCTGCTTATATAGAGAGGGAAAAGGTGAAATATAGAATTTTTTCATAATTGCTGGACTAAACAGAAAATATAAACACTCACAAATCATACTATCTTTAGTTTTTGAAAAGAAGTAAGGCAACGAAGGAAATGTGTTAGTCCTGTATATTTCAAAACTGAAACAGATGTGACTTGTGGTAGGAAGGGGAACATATCCCTCAGCACTATCCAAAGCAGCACACACTCACCAATAAGTGCTGTGCCAGCATAGCAGGACACACTCACAGCCCCCTCCATCATCCAGTGCATATTGCTGCTGCACATTCCCCTCCTTAAACATCATGGTTAATAGCTATGAAAGTCAACATGTAAATTGTCAAATATACTTCTGAGTAGCACACAAAGCAGTACGCTTAAAACTCAGACTAAAAAACTAGGAATAAATACTGTATTAGAAGAGAAAAAAAAATTACCCTAAAACTCCATGTATAAGTTTGCTGCTTCAGTTCTAAGGAAGGCTTCTGGCTCCCTCTAGGGGTTTCTACATGTGTCTTTACAGAACACATTTTTCAAACATAATCTATAAAAATATTTCTCTCTTGTATCTGATAATAGAGATGAAACATATGATTCTGCAATAATTACACATACAAATAATACATGTAACCATTTTGGGGAAGAGACGTTTCTTCTGCCCCTCTGTGGAAAGGTAAAAGGTATAATTAGCCCTCTTATTTCTATGTCCTAAGTGCAAAAATTCTGCAAGCATTTGTTCTTAAATTACCACAATCTCCTACATGTTTGTGCGAAAATATTTCAAACCAAAGCAATTATGTCCAAATCTTCATAATAATAATCTTCTGACAAACTCTGAGGCAAACTATCATTAATTATTTTTTCTTTAAGTAAAATCATCAGTCATATATTTATGCACTTCCTCACTTCCAGGGTTTTTTTTATTACTATTATTCTGAGTGGTGTTTAAAATCATTATTTACTTAATCTTTCAAAGTAAAATTTCATCTTATTCTTGTACTGGAAACTCTAAAGACTGTTTACACACTGCTAGCACACAAAGAATAAGCTCACCACCTCAAATTAAGCCCAAGAGTAACAAAGAAAAAACAATTTGAAAGGGAAGCAATAAGATTACTGTGTGTAATCTGTTACAAATCATTTATGCTCTCTACTTATATGCTAAACAAGGTAACAAGGCCCAAAAATCTGTGTGCCTCTCCCCTGTGCTGGGCTGGCCATCTATGATTTGCATCTTACAGAATGCAGGGTAATGATGCATCATTAAAAGAAATCTGAATTATTAGATGCATTATTAGGGCATTTCTGACAATTCCAGTCAGCTCTTGGAAATGTTAGCACTGGCTCACCTCCCTGAAGAGCGAGTGTGTGTGGATCAAGCCCGGCCCATTTGTGTGAATCCCTTGTAGAGCCCATCAGCTGGGGCTGTTTAGCAGGCTTCGTATCAGCAGATGGCTGGGTGAGTATGACGCACTTGCAGCAAAAGTTTAGTACAAAACTCAGCAGAAGCAGCTTCAAACCCAACCCGTGCAGCGGGACTAAAAGCCACTCCGGGTACCAGCACTTCTGTCCAAATGCGTTGCCCAAACGTCTGTAACTTGCTGAGTTCAGATGTAACTAAAAGTTTGGAAGCCTGTCCAGAGAAATGCAGCCTCACCTCTCAAAGCAGTGAACAAAGTGAGCCACAGAGCAGCACGGCAACAACAAAGCCATGGCATGCATGCCCGCTGCACTTAGAGGGATTAGCGGGGGTCAGGCTCCCATGGCTGCACCTGCAAAGCTCAGCACTGTGACATTAGCTAATATCCTGCATAAATCATATTCCTTCTGCTTTAAAAGCAAATAAATAGCTGAGCATGTGTCCTTTGACCTTCATTGCTGGGAAACCCATGCAGTTTATCTTTATGGCAATGGACCATGCTCAGCTAACCACTGCTGGCAGGACGTCTCTCTACTGTTTTAAGCAGAAATGAAATTCAAAGCTGCTATACCAATAAAGATTTATTTATTTTTTTTAATCCTTAAGAAGTAGCAGGGACTTTAAGAAGTGTGAAATAAGGAACCTTAAGAAAATATAGCAGAGTGTATCTATGGATTACACAGCTAGAACTACAGTAAGAAATGCCTGATTACATATTTATGGTATAATACCAAAAAATTCCAAACCACAAGTCTGATTCAGGAAGGATATCAGCTTTTCATCTTTCTTTATAATACAAGGACAGACAATGAATTTTTGCCTGCCACAGCTTGTATATACTCAGCATTTCCTTTGAACTCGCACGCAGATCCCAATGACAGGTTCAGTCTATAGGAAAATACAGTAAAGACAGTTATTTATTCTTTACCATAAACTTGAAAATATCAAATATACAAACATATTTCTATAATTATAGTATTTTTGATAAATTATTAGAACTGTTACTAGAAATAATACTATTTACCATACCTTAAAAATAGCAATAGTTTCTTAAATATCTTTTTTCCTCAGAAGGTATAATTCAGAAAAATAAGAAATGTTTAATCTTAATGGGGGGAGTATCGAAATAAAACTTCATATTGAAGTAATCTGGGGGGGTTTTATTATAATTTTACAATGGATTCTGTCAATCAGTATATTGTGAACCATGTGTCTAGAAAAATAGCTTTTTGGGTGAGGTGGGGAAACACACAATAACTAATGTGGTATTTTTCTGTTACTTATATTGTATGTACTGCAAAGACACAGTGTAGTGCCCTAGCTAACTGTAGAATCTTTTTATGACATCTGGGAGATTTTAAATTACTTCGGATATCTAAGCCAGGAAGGAACTGGAAAAAAAATCCATTCATTCTAATAATCAACACTATTGATGTGTAATGAACACATAACATGTTTTGATGAAGTGTGCTTCTCACATAGCCTAGAACATTTATGGAAAAATAATGTAAATAATAGAAAATGTGTAATACATTAAATAGCAAATAAAATTATTAATTAATTAGAATAAAATTAAAAGGCTGCTTTAAAATTTAATACTAGCTTTTAAACTGAGAAAAAATAATCTAAAAAGAAATAAATTCCATTCATCATTTCTACATAATAATGGTGTAAAAATTAGACCTTGAATATGCTATATAATTACATAAATGAAAGTGCAGCAAGGTGAATGTAAGATTACTATAATTAATTTCAAAATCAATACATTTTACTGCCCATATTAACCAATGAGAATTTTGTTTTCTCATGGAACTTCAGCTGTGAAACAAGACTGGAGTGAAATATATTCAGGTTTCTTTTGTGCATGGGATTTAATTTCACTTTGGAGTTTAGAAATCCACATTGTATTCCAGAACTACCAATGCTTGCTTGCACAATACCTTGGCTTAGAGGAGCAGCAGACAGTGAATGGCTTATAGGAAAGGCCCAGATCCTCCCCACAAGCAGGACAAAGGAGGAGAACCCAAACCTGAGCATGATCAGAATCCTGAGAGATTTGGTATGAAGAGGTAAAAAGACTTGTCTGAGATCCTTCTGAACTGCAGCATTCTTGGGAATGCAAATGCAACTATTGGATTTAAACACAAGGCAGTGATATTTCTGTCTTATTAGACAAATAAACAGTATTGTAAAATGTGACCTGTCATTACATCACTAAAGCCTACTTTGCTCTGTTAAAGTCACCTTAATGTCACAGGGTTTTTCTTTCCACTTTTCTTTTTTCCTTCTACAAGATTTCTTTTAAATTAGATTGAAAGCAAAGTAGCCCAACAAAAAGCACAAGGATAGCTGATAACCTGAAAATCTCAAGCTACCTTCAGGCATGAGTGGGTTTTAATCAGAATTTGACAACTGAAATGTATTTGCAGCAGTCTATATGAATCAGCTCAGATGGTGGTTTTACTGATAAAAATGAAAAAAGTGATAGACATGCAAAAGGTTTTCTAAGGCAAAAGTTGTGGGATTGAGTTCTGGATTTTTCCCAATGCTCTTATTTGAAGATGGATCTGACAGGATTTCCTCACCTCAGTTTTACAGAAAGTTTTAAGAGCAAAAGTGGAAAAAACCCTGAGACCAAAAAAAAAAGCCCCCAGACCCCAAAAAACCAACACCATCCAAAAAAAAAAAAAACCCAAAACACCACGACTACTTCTGGCAGGAATTTCTTGTTTATAACTTAGTTTGCTAAGGCCATACTCATATAAGCTAAATTTAAGTAACTAATAAACTATCCCAAAAGATAAATAAAATATCTGAAATGACTTCTCATCCCATAAGTACAAATCAAGTTTAATTCAGTACTGTGTAGGTACTAGTTTATATGAGCTCACTTGGTACAAAACTATGTTTTTGATGGATATGGCCTTCTGTTTGTTCAGCTGTAGAAAAGAGGAATGCAATCCAGGTTGACAGTGAAAAAGAGTAAAGAAAACTTCATAAACTGAAGATTCTAGAATTATGACACCAGCTTCAGATATAAACTTAAAAAAAAATTAAGAAGCAATACAGCTCCTGAACTGAGATGTAAAACGAATAAATAATCATCAATATAACAAGAGAACAGAAGGAAGTAAAAAAAACCCAACACCCCCCCCCAAAACCTACCAGAAAAAAATCTACAGATTGTGTACTACATTTTTTCATCTTCAGAATTTAATTAGCTCCAAAAGAATATTTCCATCCCTCTCTGCCACACACACATTTGTGCATTGACATAAATATGTATTTGGCCAACAGAATAAGCTTAAACTTGAATAAACAATAACTCCAATGTATTTCACAATTTTTCTATATAGTAGCGAAACTCATTTGGACTGGTTTGAGAAAATGGTATCTTCTTCCTGGTCTTACACACAGAAGTACTTAAATAAAGCATCATGTACTTCTGTTAACCCCTCCATCATGCAACCTCTGTGACTGGTGGGGACCTGCTGCTTCCTCCCTGATTCCCAAAGGACCTGCAGGGAGCAGAACCTGGAGAAGAGATTGGGGAACTGACAGCTGGGGTTTGTTCTGACCTAATGATGACAATATACAGAAAACTAAATTGGTGTTTTATTTGAAAATATTCACTCAAACATCTAAGGCCAGCAGAGGGACCCACAAGGCAGGAACAGCCACTCAGCTCTGCAATTGCCAGAACTTCCTATCCAGAGGGCAGTCTGAGGATGGTCATCAGGAGTTTTTCACTGTGTGCTCCCTTCCTAAGGGCTTCCCACCGCCTGCAGATCTTTAAGTGCACTGCCCAGTACAGGGATCTTTAAGTGCACTGCCCATTGCCTTGCACTGTTGTTCTGAAGAGGATTGTTTTCATTCCATTCTTCTCCCTCACTGCTGCCATTCCTGCTTAACCAGCCAGCCTGGGAAACAGGGTAACCAAGGATGGCTGGAGGGTGAGTTTGCTGTCCCATGTCAGTTTTGGCAGCAGGACAAAGGACTTGTGCCACCAGAGGGTGGTTGGTAAAAGAGGAGATGTCAGGTGGCTGGTCACCTTCTCTAAACTGGCTCCGTTCAAACTGCTTTTGAAAGAATAATGTTTAACTAGTTTCATCTCCATTGATCAGCCCTGGTGTTTCTTACCCCCAGTCAATGCAGGAGAGCAGCTGGAAAACATCAGTTTCACATAGAATCACAGAATATCCTGAGCTGGAAGAGACCCACAAGGATCATCAAGGCCAGGCTTTTGGCCCTGCACAGGACAGCTCCAAGAATCCCATGATGTGCCTGGGAGCATTGGCCAAACCCTTCTTGAGCTCTGTCAGGCTGGTGCTGTGACCACTTCCTGGGGAGCCTGTTCCAGTGTTCAAACACCCTCTGGGTGAAGAACCTCTTTCTAATATCCAACCTAAACCTCTCCTGATAAAACTTCAGGCTGTTTCCTAGAGTCCTGTCTCCTGTCACCCCAGAGAAGAGATCAGTGCCTGCTCCTCTGCTTCCCTTCGTGAGGAAGTTGTAGACAGCAGCTTTCTCCTGATGCTTTCACAGTAGCATCCCAGGAAATGAGAAGGCAAAAGCAAAGTAGAAAGACTGACTGAGCCCATCAAGCCAAAGCAACATCTAATCAGATCAAGCCATTTAAGAAAGAAAAAGCCCTACCTTAATACTCCTTTATTTTAAGATAACAATGGGCAATAATCTGCATCTCTAGCTACAAAATTAGACTTGTCCCTTCATTATGAAAAAGTAGGTACTGGGAAACAAGGTACTAGGTAATATTTTTGCTTCAGCTCCTAGCTTGACCACTAAATGTCATTAATGAGACAAGTTGTTAATTTGTGTCAATACTGACTGCCAATAGCATCCTACACTGCAGTTTATCTGGACACTGGAATTTAAGCAAATAGGCATGAACAAAGTGCTTCAAACAGAGTCTCCAAATGCTAGGCTATCTGGCAGTGAATTCAAAGGTAGTTTGCAGTTTCAGACCATGCTAGAGAAAACTCCTCAATTTTGTGCCAAAGAGAGATGAATGACGAAGAGAGGGGAGCAATAATATACAGGCTACTTTATGATTTTAATCTGTTGTAGCTGACTTGTAACTCAGTCTCTCCTTTTTACTATAACAATCATTACTGGACATTTATGCTATAGCCCTTAAGTAATATTTATCTTAATTTATTTTTGAAGCAACACTACTAGTTTGGAAATTAATTTGTAGTTTTTCTATAATATCTGGCTGGCTGAAATAAATCCCCATAGTGATCCCAAAACTAGTATTCATTATAAATTTCCCATACTAATGCCATTGTGAGTTCTAGCAACACCTTTTGACCAGATGCTTGCTCAATGTAAATTGGATAGAACAAATTTAGATGAGGTATGAGCCATGTGTCTTTGACATAAAACTAAAGAAAGTTCCAGACATCTGCCTAAACAGGATTTTTTTCAAAAAACACTCCTACATACATAGTTATAAATATACAGAAGGTTGTATATATTTATTTTAGAAACATATATTTGATAAAGATGACCTTCTCTTCAGATCGAATTGGTAAAGTTTGTTGGTGGGAACAAGAACCATGGAAAATAAAAAGGAAATGAAAACCAGCATTTTGCTTGATCACAGCTTTTGTTTAAAGAAAAGACTACAGCAAAGAAATTGGAAAGATCTGGCTGCTTGTTGTTTGCTTTTTAAATTTTTTTTTAAATTTGGATATTTAATAAAATGTAGAATTGCTCCATTGGTATGTAAAGCAAATGAACTGTCTGTGGCTGCACTTATACCAGTAGCATCAGCTGCCCACATACATATGGCAAGGAAATACCATACAGCCTTTAGCTCCTCAAACGCAAGAGGCCGAACTGTCTGAGCTTTCTCCCACGGCAGAAGGAAAAGGAACTGTCCGTACGTGGGGCCGCTTCCAGCCGGGAGATGGCAGCACAGGCAGAATGATTGCTGAGGTTCCCTCCTTTATTGTGAGTATCTGCTCCTATGGCTAAGGTCAACATTAACGAAAATGTTAAAAAGACTGGAGGGGAGAGGGAAGGGGAATGCATTTTTCAAGGTCACCACGTTTACAGTTACACTGAACTCATATGTTTGTGATTTCTGATACTGACTGTTAATTCAACACTAAGAATGGCAATTATAATTAACACAAGAGATGAAACACTTATGGTTCCTATGGCAATTCATGAGATAGCAAGTGTGGCTGCTGTTTTAGCAGTTGCTTTCATGCCATTTAATGCACAAGGAACTTTTTAAAAATAATTTTCATTTTAAAGAACAATACAGTCTGTCCCTTGTATCCCTCCACCTCCTCTTTGCTGATAGATGTCTCTGAGGTTTATCCTAGAACTCTTCAGACTGGTCAAACAGTTCTGGGACTCCTCAAGGAGCTCTGTCATCTCTCCTCTGGAGTTAAGGACTGCAAACTATTCATCTGGCAATGTCAGCACCACAGCTGGGGCTGCTACCACTTTGCTTGGCCATGGTATCAGAGAGATGGCAAAAAAACCAGTATATATTGAGAACCCACAATCTGAAGAGGGTTCTCACCAGTAAAACATTTCTGTCCAATGCTACTTGCACTATTTTCTCAGATCTGTTGTTGCATTTAACTAATTTTCTTTTGCAAGAAAACCAGGTATAACCATTAAATGTAAATAAAATGCAAATATTCAGTGAATATTCAATGACATTTTAAAAAATGAAGAGTGGAAAAATAAAAAAATATTGCAAAAAAACATTTGACAATACATTTTAAAAGAATAATGATAGCATTAAAAGGCAGGCAGAAGATCAAGAAAATTAAAAACTTCAGGCACCATTAAAATACCTTCCCTGGAAGAACCTATGACATGGATGGAGTCTATAATAGAAGGTATTTTGGAGATATTAGAGACAAAAAATATCACATTACAGTATACGCCATAGATCTATTGAAACAAATTACAAGCAGAGGAATATGAAAAACTGGATGGCACTTGGCCATTGAGATAGCAGAGAAGTCTTTCAAGGTGGGCAGGTTTTGTTTGACTTTATTTGATATATGAAATGGTAAGTAAAGCTTATACATCCATTGAAAAATGCCTAAACATAGGAAAAGAGAGAAAGAAAGCTAAGAAAGCTTCTCCAGCAAATATTTTCCAAAATTACCAGGAAGACATCAATCACTCTGTCACCATCATATCTTTGCCTTTTTTCTCAAAATACTGCCTACTATTGTGGCATTGCTGCAGTCCCCTGTCTTACCACTGGCCCAAACAGCCAGAGCACTACAGGCAAAACCTACCACAGGTTCTCTGGGGATCAGCAGGGGACTCTAGAATGTGTCAGGATAACCAGAGAGAGTAAGGTGTGACAGTAACTCTCTGTCCTAAAAGTCAGAGATTGAACTACTAAATAAACAAATAAAAATACCTTGGAAATAATAGATTTTGGTGAGCTGATCTAAAAAAGCTGGAGAAATAATTTTCTTTTCAGCAGCTTGTTAACACAGACAAGAGTTTTCAAATGTAAATATGCTGACACATACAGTCTCAAAGAACAAGCATTTTCTTGATTTATTACTACCATGTTATGACTTTATTTTGCAAAGGGATTTAAAAGTTACTGGAAGGAGTTTTCACAAAACCTCAGGACTTCTTTTTCTTTTCTTTTCCATATTAAGCTCTTTTAAACAAAGCAAGATGAGATATGCAAAGAATTTATCTCCACAGCAGTCATTTCAGAGGGAATCAAAATTTCAATAGAACAGGAAAAGCTACTTAGAAAAGTGTTTGTGAATTTTTGCAGAGGGAAGAAAATAAGACAGTTGTTTTGTTTGCTATGTAAGAAAAAGAAACTGTATCTTTGATTATGGTGGGCTTAAAGCTAAGCAGGAGACATCCTATTTAGCAAACATGATTTCGCTCATTCTTAAGAGGCTTAAAAATGCCATCACCAAATACTTGACTTAGTCAGTCAAAATAACTGAAGTAACACATACAACTTATGCTATAGAAAGCATAAAATCAAAGCCCCACACTAGTACAAATCCATCACAGAATCATAGAATTGTTTAGGTTGGATAAAACCTCTAAGGTCATCCAGGCCAATAGTTAGCCCAGCACTGCAAAGTCCACCATCAAACAACAGCCCTAAGCACCACATCTACACATCTCAGAAATATCTCCAGGGATGGTGACTCCACCACTTCCCTGTCCAGATTACTCCAGTGCCTGGCCACCCTTTCAAAGAAGAAGTTTTTCCCAATATCCAGTCTAAACTTCCCGTGCTGCAACTGGAGGCTGTTTCCTCTTGTCCTGTCACTTGTTACCTGGGAGAAGAGACTGACTCCCATCTGGCTACAGCCTCCTTAGGTCTCCCCTGAGCCTTCTTTTCTCCAGACTAAACACCCTCAGCTCTCAGCTGCTCCTCATTGTCCTTCTCTGGACACTCTCCAGCACCTCAAAGTCTTTCTTGTAGTGAGAGACCTAAAACTGAGCACAGGATTTGAGGTGTGGCCTCACCAGTGCTGAGTACAGGGGGACAATCACTGTCCTGGTCCTGCTGGCCACACTATGGCTGGTACAGGACAGGATGCCAGCTGCCTTCTTGGCCACCTGAGCACTAAGCCTCACCTTTAGATTATCTGTGTAGATGTTGCTTTGAAGGAGGAGGAGGAGGAGGTGGGAAAGAAAATATCTTTTTATAATTTTGGAGATTTTAGGTGATAATGAGCAGTCTCAAAAGTAATCTCAGTGCTCCAGATTTTTTTTTCAATATCATATCAATACTAATTTAAAGCACCATCTGTAGGCTTCTCTTCATTATTTGGCAATTTTGCTGAAGACTGAAGATGCATTAATTCCCAATCATTCATCTACATGACTACATCCAACATACTGTAGTACTTTAACAGTCAGTGGCGAGAGGTTTGGGATAGACAGCTAATTTCTAGACTAAACCAACATATTTTGAAGAGGAATCAAGACACAGAACTTCTTTGACATTCAAAGACTGATGTACCATAGGAAACAAAAATCAAAGAAAATAAGGAAGGGAAAGAGAAAGGTGATCAAAATATGTAAGTGAGTATAAAAATGTGAGAAATTTCTTAAAGGTATTACACCCAAAAGGAATAGCCCATTTTTGGGACCAGAGCACTTAGGCAGAATGAGAAAGGCTAGGCCACTTTTATACAACTAAAACCCATAGAATTCCTTAAATAAGAAGAAATCTATACCCCACAACTTTAATTTCTTGCAGATAATGAAGTTATTTAGACTGGCATAGCTTTACAGTATACTGAAACTCTGTATTAGATAATATTCATTCCTCTGTGTATTTTATTTCAGAAATAAAAATGCTTTTGTAATGCATTAAGCTGAATCAAGCAGAATCTGTCAGAGAAGAGAGAGGCTAATATAGTTAGCAGTAGCAGAAATTGTACCAAGCTGGTTTTGTTCATTTTCAGTGGCACCCATGAGCAAAGAAACAAGTGAGAAACAATTTTATAAATACATAACAGAACTATGAAAAAGAGGACATTTGAAAGCTTGCTGTGTTAACTGTCCCTCATCCAAATTTGCACAATGACATCTGGAAACAAATCTGGGGATTTTTCAGGGCCAATGCAAATCTAGTCTAGAACTAAAAATCTTTAATGATTTCTTCCTGAAATTCCATTTTTATTTTAAAGCTGTGCACCTTGACAGGTGCAAAAGGATGAGGAGAAATTTCTAACAGTGCTTCATTGCAACAACTACTCTGGTTAACAGCTTAGAAGCACCAAAAGTCACAGGAGAGCCTGCCCAGCTCTGTGTTGCCACATGGAAATGCAGCTGGCACTCGGGTGCAGCTTGGATAGCTTCCAGCCCTGGAGAAGAAGGAAACCACTGCTCAGCAGTGAGAACAAAGTGGACTGTGGTACAGACAGATCCACCCCTCTAGCACAGGGCTTAGCACACATCTTAGCCCACCCTACAGGTGAACATGAACAAAATGTAAGAATTTTAGGCTCATTACAAGTGAAGCCTGCCTGTGACCACAACCAGCAACAGTTCATCAGTGTATTTACAAGTGCACCCAAATGTTAATATAACCTAAAAGACTTTTCATTTGTCTATTCTAGCACTTTAAAAAGCCTTAAAAGCTAGTAAGCTTTAAAAAAGTGCTAAAAAGTATCCTCAGAGGCCAAAGTTTCTGGGTACTTGCAGGTCAAGGCAATTGCCTACTTCACATTTCTGCAAGACATATTGTTTCACTTATAGCAGTTAATCTCTTAAATGAATCTCTCAAAAGACCGGCTTGGAGCAAGTGAAACATTCTTTTAAACTTTGCCATTCTTCACAACAAATAATAATAATAATAATAACAATAATAATCATTCACTTGCAAGTATAAATGGCAGCCTGCACAAAATACATGACTCCCTATCTACACTGTGCGTAGACAGTACATTTTACTGCTAAATGACAATTTTTGAAACCGTGGCCCTAACATTTCTCAGGCTGTAACAGCATACTTCAGCACCATTTTTATTCTTGATGAACAAAATCTGTGCATTGCACGTTGTAGTTAGTCTGTACTCAGCAGGTTTCATTGTTTGAAAATAGCTCAGAGAAAAGATGGAGCTCCGTTTATTTTGAGCTGTGGAATTTAACTGCCTAATTAGATTTCAAAGCCCACTGAAAAACATGATCTAACTCCATTTGAACATCTCCTGATACAGGCACTGAAGTGACCTCTACAAGATGTGGGAACTTCATTAATGATGAACAATTAGGAAATATAACTATAAAAGTCCTAATAAACATGAAGTGAGCATGACAATCAACTCAACAGCTGCTGTGATTTTAGGATTTATGACAGATTTATGCCTTGGTGTACACTATAGTACATTTGCACTGAGAAGCAACTCCTACCATGTCAACCAGATTTTTTTTTTAATTGAACAAAAAAGGAGACAAAAATGTAACCCTTGCATTCCTTTTTTAAATAAAGCCTTCAAAATCAAAAGCCTTTGATATCCCATGTGTAGCATCCTCTCTCTGATGTCACTTTACACATACTCTTAAGAAAAAACAAGTAAATTCAAGGAATAACTCAATTTAAAATATTAATGTTGTAACATGAAATTTTGTGTAGTAAACAGACTCAAATGCAAATTACAGTGCTAAGGCCCTCTTCTCTCATTGCAGAGGATCCCAGGTCATGGAAAAATTAGTAACCTCAAAGGACAAACCACAAAATTGGTGCAGGGAGCAAGCTACAGCCTAAAAGTAGCTATCAGGAATCCAAGATAGACACCTGGGTGGCTTGATTCAGTTCTTTACAACTAAAATGACTGATTTAATGGAAGTTTATTTCCAAGTAGGTGTACATCCAAACTAGTGCCAGCCCTTCAGCATGCCAAAAAACAGAAAGAATTTTTTTTCCCAGAATTTTCTTCAAAATACTTAGAACAAGTGCCAGAGTTTTCACAGGATAGATCCATGAGCCTCAAAACAACAGCACACTGAAAAGAAACTAGTGGAAGGGAAGAAAGAGATAGAGGGAGGGCAAGAAACAGAGTGGGGAGGAGAAAAAAAAAAAAGGAGCTACAGTAGCCTTGAAGAAATTTTATTAGGTAAAACAAACCTGGTGACCCTTGCAAATGAACAAGCCTCTGTGCTGTAAAGGAAAGAAAAAGAACCACATTCATTTCTGCTAATATGACTCAGAGGAAAATTCCTTCCTATCCCAAAAACCAAACCATTAGTCTATCCTGACTTCCCATTCAGCCAAGTATCTTCAGATCCCGGCCTTTCCTCCTCTTCTCTGTTTTGGCAAAGTCCCTCAGCTTATCTGTTTTACTCAACAGGATACACAGGGACTCACAGGATTTGCACCATCAGTTCTCACCCAGCAAAACCCAGCCTTGGCATTAACCTCTCCTAACCAGATGTGCAGCTAAGCTGAGCTTTCTGACTTAGGCTACCCTGCAGTGCCTCTGAGAGCACACTGACCAAGGTCAGAGCAAGGAAGGGCAGGCAGGGCTAGGGATGTGAGAATGAAACAGCCCTGAGAGAAGAAGGTGTGCAAAGAAGAGGTGCAGGGGGAGGCAGTGGCAGGGTGGGGCAGGCACAGAGACTGAAATGACAGCAGCAAGACTGCACTTCATGAAGACATCCAGTTTCACCTACACAACATTTACACAGCAAAGGACTGGCAGCAGATGGGGAAGTGACTTCACATCACTCTTTGAACCACGGCCACTGAATGTTACCCTTTGTTTCTCTTTCTCTTCTCTGTTTTTAACTGCAGGGAAAGCAGAAGAGCTGCCTGCTAGAGCCTAGCAGAGGAGGGAAAAAAACCTTCCTAATTACCTTGGCCTGAAGGCATTTATTTTTTTCTTTTCTTACACCTCCTACTTGAAAAACTAAGACACAACTCAACTCACTATATTCATTCTGAAGATGAGAAGGAACATACTTGTCCCCTGCTGCTATGGAAATCAATACAACATTTATAACTGTGTGTAACTCCACACATCTCATTCAAAACCACATCCTGACATCACTGTCCTACATGAAAGGACACCATGGCTGTCCTTGCAACAGCATAGCTTCCCACATCTTCCTTTCAATAAAATATCTTCTGAGAGAGGAAAATAGTCATATTGAGAAAGCAATTGTCACTTAATACTTGCATTTACCACTACTGTAGCTTTGGTTTACAGGAGCAAATGGAAAAGAGTCTTCTGTGCTCTACTATGCAATTTCCAGCAGGACCTTCCTATTCTTCAGCATCTAAGAGATGCTGAAGAAATTCAGAATAGGAAAAGTTCAATATCCCATAAAATGGTAAACAATGCTGGACACAAGAATTAGGCAGGTTCAAATCCAGGGAGAGGATATGAAATACATTGAATTGCTATTCTTTTGCTTTTTAATCTTGCTCCCACTGAGAGCCTTTATGGACTATTTATAGTCACGATTCCGTGTGTTTGGTATGTCAACGTGCTCTACAATAATTCTACTAACAATTTAATTACTAAAACCTCTTTTGCCATTAGACTGTTAACATCTGAGATTAATAACAAAAGCACAGGGTAATTAGATGGGGATATTTAAACCAAATGGAATTCATGCATTTATTACACACTTGGTCGCTCATCTAAAATTAGGTATCTAATCTGAATATGAATGATGAGGAATAACAATGATGGGGGAAAAAAACAATTAAAAAACAATACAGAGATAAAGGTAATGAGTTTTTCTCTTTTTATACATAAGTGCCGTTTCTATTCCTGATTATAAAAGCAGCCTAATGTGATTTCCTCTTTGGTTTATGGCTGCAGGCTGGCAGCAAAGCACATTGTTAATTGATCAGCGGAAAAGACTTCATTTCTTTTAGTTTATGCTTAGGCTTTGATCTTAATTTCTCTTGTGATTTCTGCCAGGATTGTTTGTCATACTTTAACAAAATCCATGAACCACAGAGGAGATGCTAAGCTTATATCTAGGCATTTGCTTATGAATAATCTTCCTATAGTCTGATTTACATAATTTTATTGTTTAGTGGATTCTTCCCATGCAGATTTATTACTGTCAGTGCAACTGTACTTAAAGTGGTGTCAACGGAGTGTGCTTATGAGAGTTATAGTTTGCATATAAAAATCTACTCTGAGATAAAATATAGCATATACCAAAACACAGTGCCCCAGAGGAAATTCAGTTGCCAGAACATCAGGAGGAAAATAATTTGGGCTATATTAACCTATAGGAATGCAAAACACAAATAGAAGATAGACATTTTTAGAGCATTTCTTAGAGCTTAGGAATCTGATGGTGGTTCTGTTTATTTTTAGGGAAGCAATGCATGTCGTATTCTGCCCTTCGGTTTGGGTTGCTTAAGAATTAAAAACTGACATTGACAATTAATTTTGTTTAGAAAGGTTGGTTTTCTGTGATTGAATATACTGGAAAAAAATATCATCAGGATTTTTTTTAAAGCATTTAAGCTATTTTATAGGAATTTGTCCATTCAAAAATTTTTGCTAATTTCAGGACTCCTAGCTAGTGATCACACACTAATGGCATTATAAAATCTAAAATATTATCAGTGCCATAAGAATACTTTCTGATGCCCTCACCCAACAGCATTCCTGAGGAAGGACCTAAAGACTTTTCATGGTTGTTATATGCTACCCCTTTTGAATTACCTTTATGCCTCACAATCTTAAAGGTTCTGCAGTCCCAGGAAAGCCAAGACTCAATATACAGGGACACTAACTCCCACTGATTAAAATTCCACAACCTTTTTATTACTCTAGTTTAAGTGATTTGAGTCCCTTAATCCTTGACCAGACCCCGGAGGCAGTCTGCACTCTGAGAAGCTGGTGTATACTGATGCCAGGCCAGGGCAGCCACTGAAAGGAATGGGCATCAATGAAGAGGAATGATGCCCTGAAAGACTCGTGGAAAACCAACCAACCAACCTCACTTTCCTCCCACATCAAAGCAAGGCTTCCAGACTCACTATCACCTCACAAAATTGGTTAACTGCAGAGTCAAAACCAGCACTAAGCTCAGGCAGCCAGATCCGAGCACAGGGCAACAAGCTCAAGGGTTCTGATATTTTCTGTCACTGAGAAAGACAAAAAAATGCTTACTCTCTGGCAGCCTTGGGGGTGCAAAGTTATATTTTGCTTATGGTTTTCATAGGCCTTGATCTAACTCTGTACCTAAAAGCAGTGGAAATTAAGAGTATTTTAATTACTAGTTTTGTTGCACATATAGCGGGAAAACTGAAAGAGGGGTAAATAATTCAGATGTGATTGCAATGTGCACATTTAGAATGCATAATTAAAATTATGCAACGAAGATACAACTGTTTCTACTACAATCCCAGGCTACATTCACATGGCATAATATGGGAAAGCCTCCTTCTTGCTCTGCTTCTGAACTATGTCAGTGTGATGTCAAGCCTGAGTTGACTCAGCTTCAAGACAGTCTAATACTTTAGCTTTGTCAAGCAATTTTGTCAACTCTGAGATTTTACATGCAGTTCTCACATCCTCTGCAAATAGCCTTCTCACCAGCAACCCCTTCATAACGATGCTTTAAATGAACCCTATACTTGAAGGCATGAAAAATATACTACAAAGTTATTAGCAGTAACAGTTAACACATCCAACATAACTAAGGAAGTGATCTAAAGAATGAGACTCACCACCACTGCATCCCAGGTAAGGGAATATATCTGATACCTTGAGCAGTGCTTAACTTTATGCAGTCTGGCAGCATAATACATTAAGAAAAAGCTTTCAGTACTAAATAGATTTTCTTCGTGGTTGAAACCAAACTTTTAAATTATTATTGTACAACTACCTTTCTTTGTATTTTCTGGTGCACACATATAGTTTTGTAACATTTGTTTCCAAGCTTTGGTGCATTCCATTTTCTTCAAGAACTTTTTTTCTCACAAAGGATTTATTTTTCCTATTCTTTGTACAAGGAAAACACTTGGCAGGATTTTCATATTGACAGAGATTCTCTGTTTTAAGGCCTGTAGGACAACAGGGAATTCTGATTCTTCATACTTAAAAACACTACCTTTGCTGGAAACAAACTGAAAAACCCCAAAGGAATTAATATTGAATCCTCCTGGCTCTCAAGAGATCTCTCTCTGTGCAATAAGAACAAGACTGTGTAGTAGGTTCATACAAAACAACCATATGTCCCTTCAGTTAACCTAACCAGAGATATTCAGACTAAACTTTGTGTGATCACTTTCTCACACACACTTTGTTGAAACTCCCAAATGAAGCCATAAGATTAGAAAAAAAAAAAAAAAAAAAAAAAAAAAAAAACAAGCATTCAAGTGTGAAATATTCCGAGCTCACATGGACTGCAAAGCATCCTCAAAATAAATGTTTACATGCCAACCCACCTACTTACCTACTGGTATTTGTGCTCAAGCCAAGAAGGCAAGTGAAAAGCTCCTACTGATTTCAGTTATGTATTTTCTGGAAAGCTAAGAGAACAGGAAAGCCTCAGGCCAGAAAGATTAAAGTCAAATACCCAGGGGAAAATTTTCAAGTATTTAATGCCACAAACACCAGTTTCTAGTTAGCTCACACCAAAGCAGGGTAAGCTGGACTGCAGATTTACAGATTTCTGAATGCACTCCTTAGCCACCAGCATTGCAATAATTAGGACAGAAAAGTTCTCCTGAGTGTTTAAAAAAATGCAGGACTGATAGGTTTTCACAGACACATGAATACCTTTCTCTACTCATGTAAAAATTGCATGTATAAAACAAATTCCTGAAAACAGACCCAAACTAATGAAATTGAAAGGTTTGGACAATAAAATGTGTTTCTGAGAACTATGATACACACTGCTTTGAAAGATGAACTCGACTGAAGCTTCAGCAATTGATCTGAAAACTATTTAAAGCTAAAAACTGAAATTCAAGCACGGTAAGTATGTAAGTATGGCAGTACATCACAGCACAATTTTAATCCACGAATAAACAATCTTCTACTGATGAACTACTTCTACTCCTCCTCCTATGACACTGGTTTACCTCAGTGAGCGGAAAATGGTTTTGCCATTCTCAGCAGCCAAAGCTTAAAAGGCAACTGCACAGAACCCAGTTGTTTTCATTTGGCTTGATAGATCTGCCCCACCAGCCAGATAAAATTGCAAAATCAAGCAATTGCAACACTCCTATGTTCGCTTTTATGCAGAGCATTAGAATTTGATATTAGAAACAAAGGTCCAAGCAGGCATAACAAATTAGTTTGATGCTAAGGGTGCACTAATATTTAGTTCCTTCTTCTCTATGGCCTCAGGAAGAAAGCCTTAATTCTGGGCGGATTTTTGGAAGCAATCTGGCACACTCTCACTCTAATTTTAAAATACATGAAGACAAATCATTCATCCAAGCATTATTAATACAACATAACAATGTTATAGTTTACTTTTCTCTCATTATTTCAAAGATTCAGATTTTGACATTCTCTTTTTTCTATATTCTTCCTTTTAGAATTATCTTTAAACAAAGTTTGCAAAGTTTTCATTTTACTAATTAATTTGCTTTTTTCTACATTTTAAAACTTGCCAGAATTATTATTTTAGTGATCCAAATCAAATGCTGTTCTTTTTTTAAATTATACTCAATTATTCTTTTTTTGTCCAGTCCTTAACCCTCATTTCAAAAAGAATTTAAAATTATTTAAGTTAAAGAATCCTACTATTAAGAAATTAACAAATTATGGAAATTGTCGTTTTGGTCTGGATTTCATGTGAGTGCACAGAATCTTTGTCTTTCAAGGCTTGACAGAATGATAGTGTAAAAATATTGTATGGGTTTCTGGTCTAAAGCTCCAGCAGTCTGAAGATGAGTAATTTTGACAAGTTATTTTGAAGTGAATGAAAATTATAGCAGTTATAGGCCTGGTTTTCAAGAAAAAAAATTGAATAATCTCTTTGAGAAAGTTGAAAGTAAAAGTTGACAGCTGTCAGTCTGGTTTGGGGTTTTGGGTTTGGTTTTTTTCAGTTTTCTTAGGTTAGTGAATGATTTAAAGCTACGAAAAATTGTTTCTCCACAATGCAGAAATGAATACAGAAACTTGATGCAGCTCCATGCAAATGAAATACACATGAACAGTACAGCACATTAGTTCTGAAACTACTGCAGTAAAGCAGTAATGAAAATACTTTGATAAAGTACTGAAAATCGACTTCAAAACTAAATACCCTACTCAACAACAGAAACACAATAGGAAAAAGCAAACCCAGATAATTTCCCAGTCTTATTTCCTAAACTGAGTTTGTTCTTCTATTCTAATATGCTACCCCCTCAGTTAACAGATCTCAAAATCACCTCCTATCTCCCTCCCAAAATTCACAATCCACTTGGTTTTCACCTATTTTCATGCAGACATGAGACTACCACATACATCTATGGCACTCATTAGAGGCAAAGGCACATTTGGGAGAACTCGTTCTTTCTGTAAGTTGCACATCTTTTACCAGCACTGAATGCTTATGAATTATGACTTCTAAATCTAGAAAATAAGTTGAAGAAAATTCTAGTCTGCTTTCTGCTAAAAAAGCATTCAAGCAGATCTGGAACCAAAATGTGATTTATTTTTTTCAAAAAACAACAGTTTTTAATATAGTACAACACAAATGGAGTCTGTCACATTACAAGTCTCAAGGCACTTCACAATTTTCATCAAAAGCTGACAAAACTCTGTCTAGCTAGATATGACACAGAAAACAGATTTTTCAAATATTATCTTGTGACTTAACAGAGTAGGTGAATTTAAAAAAAAAAAAAAAAAAAACCCAAGTTCAAGAACACTTTAGCTGTAGAGACTGAAACTCTTGAATTCAGGGTTAGAATTTGGCAAAGTCTCCCTTCAGGGCAAGCAGAATTTACTCATAGACAAATTCATGCTCCAGACCACACACCAATCTGTCTTTTGTTACACAAGCTGACTGCTTCCAGAATAGTGCTAAAATCCATGTGCTGCATAGAAATAAAGGCTCTAATAAGAGAAACAGCGCACCAAATACATGCAGAAACTAATACAATTTCAATGTAATACCTCTGTTAAAGGTTGGAGACATTTTTTGTACCTGGTCTATACACATGTCCACAACCACTTGCAATATTATCTCTAACAACTAAAATCTAAATTTCTTCAGAGACATCTTTCTGTTTCAACCTTTCTTGCAGAATCAGAACACAACCAGCAAAAAAATATTTTTTAAAAAAGGCGATATTTTATAATAGGTTCTTTATTATTATTTTGCAAATTCTTAGGATGTAGAGGTTGATATAAAAAGTCAACAGTCAGAGAAATTTTAAGGAGAAAAAAATCATTAATCCCAAATGTTCCAAGTTACTTGGCTGGCTGTTACTCTGTAACACAGAGCCAGTCAATGTAAGGCTTGGAGTGGAAAGATAAAAATTCCTATCATACTCATAACTCCCAAATACTAACAATATTTACAATTTTTATGCTGATATGCAGAGGAGTTTCTTCATTCTTCACACAATGGTTCATCCTCTGCCAAGGTAGTGCTGGACAGACTAGTATAAAAATGAAAAAAAAATCTGTATATAGGAAAATTCATTAGAAGTGGCTGATTTATGACATATACATGATACTTCTACCAAAACTGGATTGAGTAGCACTGAACTTAGACATATTTGAGTATTGCACAGTGAATCTACTGCTGACACCCCAAATGATAAACTTTTACTGTCTTTGCTACTCAACTTCCAGTGAAAATTGGTTTTTTACACCTTTGTTATACCATAATGATCACCAGACACTCCAATTTCAAATGGAAGACCAAACAAGAATAGATTTGCCTTTGAATGTCATTAAGATCTCCTGAGTTATTCACTTGCTTAAGGATATCCACATGGGCTAATGTGCCTCACACAAAAACATCTTTGCTACTGTTCTTGGGTTTAAGGAAAAGTGAGTGACATAGCCCCAAGACTTTCACACTGTATTGTTACACAGCAACAAATAAAGCAGCCTTGCCCTGGCTTGAAAGTAGTTAGAGATGAGGATACAAAGCATTGTGAGTTCTGTTTGGTTCTGTAATTTCTTACATCAGTCTAGAGCAAGCTTCCCAAAGAGAACATGACTCTTCCTTGTCGTGCCAGCGCTGCTGAGATCTGCTGCTCCTAGCACAGCTCCAGTTTGCATACTTAAAATTCATAGTGTGGAGTGGTAATAGAAACCTTTAGTTTCTTCCAGAGACTTTTTGCAACATAAGTGAGAAGTATATATATACATATATATATATACACACACACAGACATATATATGAAAAGTATGAATTGTTTTACTTTAGTATCTGATTATATATCTAGCACAAATGGGAAAGCAGTAGACATACCAACTAATTTCATGGCATATAAACGCAATAAATACATCAAATACTTTTACTGAAGCAACAGTACATTTATGCCACTTTCAAAACTTTCTTTTTTTTTACACTAAAGCAATGTTTAGTAAATAGAGACATTGACAGCATGGCTATTCCAGCCAACCCTCACAGATCTGTGCAGTCCGAAGTGCTTAAAGAGCTCACTGTTTGGAAACTTAATTTCTATGCTCACCTAATACCAGGCACAACATCCTGAAACCCTTAGGTGCAGCTGAAATAAAAACAACACTGCCAGCATATTTTTTTAGTCATAGTAGGCTAGAACTAGGCAGAATAGTGGCTGAAGAACTGTTACTGTCTCAGCTCTTCAGATGCTGAGTCTAACTTCAGTTTGTTTGGGATTTTTTAATCCCACTGTTGGCAAGAAAGCATCTCTTTGTTTAATGATCTCTTTGGTAATTAAAACCAGGTAAGAGTGTTGCAATCCTTAAAGGAACTTAAAGTCAGATGCTAAATGCTCTTTTCAACCCAAAACTTGGAGACAAATCATAACCTCTGAGAAGGTGTAAAGATGCATACACACTAATCTTAGCAGCTGGAAATGTTAAATTCCTCCTTAAAAACTAGGCTAATACCCTTGGAAATTGAAGTGTTTGCATATATATCCTACTTTTTGATAAAACCTACATAAAAGGAGCTTCAGAACTCAAAAAAATACATTCAGCATTTTCTTGTTGTACTAACAAATTTCCAATTAAAAAACTCCAGTGTTTGTTGTGGATTTTTTGTAACCATAGGTCAAGGGTAAATTCACTTTCTTGTGTTCTTACTTTTAAAATAATAAAAGTTTGACAAACTTAAATAATTTGATTTCCACAAATGTCTGTATCTAAAAGACTCAATGACTTTCATTCATTGCTTAAAAAAAGTCTTCACCAATCATACATAAAAAAGTCTTCACCAATCATACATAAAAGTATTTTTGTGACAGTTATCTCAGAATTTCTGTTCTCAATTATTATTTTTAATAATGTCCAGAATGTTCAGCAACTAAACACCATTTTCAGCCCGATTTTTAAAACAGGACTTACATTTCTAAGTAAGAACACACAGATAAGGGCATTTACTTTATGCTGCTGCCACTTCAGCAGCAGCATTCAATTTTTTTTTTGCAGTAAGCAAAGATCAGCTCAGGTAGGAAGAATGAAGTCTCAGTACCTACAAAACTATACATTTTCTCTTTCCTCTGCTTTCCCCATTCAAGTCCATGACCATAAAAATAAAACACAAAAAAAAAATCTGGCTTTGGTTTGGGGTTTTTTTGCCAGGTAGCACACTTTGATCCCACACACGGCATCCTGCTGGAATGATTCCAGTCCTTTCAATGTCCAGCAGCACTGAGGGAACAGAGCTAGACTGGAGACTCTCCTTCTCCATATCCAAGAAGGGTGTGAGGACAGCCTACCACAGAGCAGGACAGCCAGCAGAAGAGAATTCCTGTCAGATCAAATAAGGGAGACTCAAGAGGACTGGGCAAGGACCTAACACCTTTAGTCAGGCTGAACCACGCCCTAGTGCACAATAACGTCACTGCAGCCAAAGGATGGCACCAGAGCAGGGCACTACTCAGGACAACAACACACAAGTGGTCAGGGAAAAAAAAAAAAAAGATTGCTTTTTTTATTCTTTAGATTATACAGAAAAGTAAGTTATAGCAGGTCATGTGTTCCTGTCACTGACTCCCTGGTCCCCCCATGCACACAGAGGCTGAACGTCAGCCATGCCAAAGCCCAGCTCCATCTACTTCCCAACTTTCAAGTCTGCCCTTCAAAAATTCCTCTTTTTCTGGACTTTGCTAATCACATCCCTTTTCCTGGGACTTAGCTAACCCTTTTTTTCATGCTATCCATGGATTTTAACAGAACATTTCTGAATACTGCATCAAGTATGGGTTGCTGCTACTACATGGCATGCTCACAGAGCAGTGAGAGCCCAAAGAGTGCTTGGAAAGCTGTCTGGAACCAAACAGCCACTCAGCAAAGTCATAGCTTCAGAAGAAACCATGTTACAAAAGCATAAATGCTGTCTTCATTTCCTAAGTATTACAGGAGCCAGAGTTTGGCCATTATGAAGCAGCTAAATACTCTCATCTAAACCAGGGCAGTACTGAATGACTCTGCTTCAAACACCCACGCGTGGCTCTGAAACAAAATACTACAAAAAAGCATTGGAAGAAAAGTACTGGGAAACAGTTCTGTTACAGATTAAGGAGCTGGTGGCAGACCTACTTTAGGCTTGGCTGGTTCCTTGCACCTTTTTACTGCAGGTCTCAACCACTTTTTAAATTAAGAAAATACCTGATTCTGTCTAAATATATAGAATGTGATCAAAGAGGGAAGGAAAAGAGGGAAATGTTTTTCTCTTGTATTAAGAGAAAAGCAATTTGCTTAATGATGCTGTTTGGTTTGGTTTTTGTGTGTGTGTGTAAAACAGATTTTTAGCCCAGGAAAGAATACAGCTTATAAACCAGATGTTGCAAAACACCTTCATTGCTGAAAACTATTGAGCATGCTGATATTTGAGGAAGTGGTAAGGTGAGAACCTCAATGTCTCAGGAGTCTTTCATAATAATATCACACTTAGCTTTGCACACCTAGCCCAAGGAAAAAAATACCCTATGAAAGGCTGGTTAACCCACTCCATCTACTACATTGCTCATCAAGACAGTGAAACTGTAATCCTAGTAACCATATGGAAAAACACCAATTTGCATTGTGAACCAAATTAAAATTAAATCTAGAAATATTGATTCTTGGGGGAAAAAACCAAAAACTTTAATGAATTAACTTCTGTAGCAATACTACTTAGGAGAGATGTTTTTCTTTTCAGCAGTTGCAGGTGAAACTGGCCATTTTAAAAGGCTTATTTTAGCACCTTGCAAACGAAACTGTGAAGCACTAATGAGACAACAATGTGATCTTTGGAAGAGGTATTTATTTAGCAGAGTCTTACACTTTCACAAGCAGGAAGCCCATTCTGTCAGCAACAGCAGTTCCATAAATAAGCATCAACTTCTTGCCTCTTTTGACCTAATTTTCACTACATTGTTTAATATAGCTACCATCTGAGAAAAGAAATCTAATGCTCAAAGCTACTAACAAAATGTCACAAACACAGTGGGCTTTGCTTCTAGCAATGCTAAGGCAAATAAAAGTTTATATATCCCACAGGAATTTTTTTCCCTATACTTGTATGTTGTACACATTTCTAGGTATCAGTCACCAAAAAAAAAGTTTTTTTCACTCCAAGATCAACCTTTCAGATTTTTTTAGGTTGCTCACATAGGTCTAAGTTTTTGAAATTAATTTCATTCTCTCTTTTTAAATTATTCTGAGTAAATTATATATATACACAAAACAATGAGCATATTGGGTCTTAGTTCCAGTTCATTCCAGTATTAGGGAAGTCTGAATGCAGTGTTTTCAAAGATGGTACCTCTAAGTCTTTCCACCTCTTTTATTACCTTAAAATACTTTTCTAAAAATTGAAACATTTTCTCCCATCTGTCAAAATATTGCCAGCAGAATAAAGCTGGTAGTAATTTGTCAAAATATTTAATTGCAAAAATGATGTTAAAATCAAACCCAACTCCCTGAGCTCCTTAGAATATGCTGTCAAAGAGATGAAATGTTTTCAGAAGAGTTTCAAGGATTTAGCTATATCCATGATGAAATGTTCAAGCAAAAGACTGATACAAGTAGCAAAATGTATAGACAGTTAAAATTGAGTTCCCATTTTGTGCCTAAAGCTGGTTTACCATCTATAACTTAGATAATGAAAATTACAATAGTGCTTGGTGGAAGCTATATATACCTCTAGACAGACTTCCTCTCTTCACTTACATCTCCCGAGGAAAAGAATACAAACAAAGCAAACAAACAGAAAACCTAGCTGACAACAACATCAGAAAACACTCACAGACGCCAGAGAAAACCCCATGACCAAAACCAAAACAAAAATCTCAGAAAAAAACCATAAAAAAACTTATCCTTTAAGATTTTCAACACCTACCCACTAGGAAATAGCAGTTGAATACACTGTTTCATTACTCTACTTTCAGATTCTTGATAGACATATTTTACAAACATAAAACTCTTAAAGAATATTAAGGCTACAAAATTCAGCATTTTGAAATTACAAAAGTTTGGATTAGGGCTGCCTTTGACATATTAATTTGCTTGCTGTTCTTATGTGGATTATAGAAAAAATTTTAATTAAGTGCTTCTATGCTTCTTAGGATACTTATAGAAGGGATGAATGTTATTCATTTAACTAAAAGCTTTTATGCTTTGTTCCCCTTATTCACTGATTAAGGTTCCAAAAGCAGTTTATCAGACATTACCAACATCTTCCTTTGAAAAAAAAAATTATTCACTTCTTCAATGAGCTCCCTAAAATGTTGAATAAAATCACTTTGAAACCCATTTTACTTTTTCAATATCCTTTCAATATGAGAGAATCCTCTACACTATGGAGAGGAGTGACCACGTTCCATTGCAGAGCAGTTTTCTCCCTTTTGCAGGTAAGTTCCACTAACCCCAGTTTCACCACAAAGCTATCCTGTGCCAATATCCATGTCTAGCCAGTATCTCCACCAGCTTCCAAAGCTAACAATCTTAATAATCCATGTGGTGTTGCCTCAGTTCCCTATGGATGCTGTGTTGGCATGTCTAGCTAACAGAGCAATTCTCTACCTGCCAGTCTTTCCACTAAAATTTACTCAGCTGAGGCCATTGCTTCTCTAAATATCAGGTTATTTCAGAAATGGGAAATACTGTCCAATACAAAAAAAACCAAAACCCAACCAACCCAACCAAGCAGGTCCTGCATGGACCTGGGATCCTGCAGGAACTCTTTCCCTCCCGTGTAATTCTGCAGGGCTGGGAGTTATTGCATGCCATTTAAATGGGCCTCAAAGAGCATTTCCAAGAAACAGAAATTTCCCCAATTTGTTTCCTCTATCTTAGAATTGTATAGAAGTCCTGTTTCAGATCTTGAAACATCTACACCTCATCTGAATTCACCTCAGAACTAAACTGGAGAGTGAAATGGTCACTGAAGAACTACTTTTTTTGTTTTGTGGAAGACAAAGAAATCCTCAGCCATCTCTTTAAGTCTGGACTTTTCAAAAGCTTCGTACACGTGTCAAGACGGGCAGGGTAGATGTGAATGCCATTCCCTGAACTTCCATGCAGAGGGCCATTTCATGCAGTATGATTTCCCATTTAATCTTTTTCTTCTTTTAGAAGCATAATTTTTAAACTTTCCCTGTATTTTTTACTGCTATAGTTACATACTCAGAGTCTCTAACAAGCATCTGTGAAAGTACCTGAAGGGTAAAGAAAAACCTGCCAAGAAAAAAAGGTTGGATTCTTAGGTTTGGCTTTGAGAAACACTACTGAGAAGAAATTCTCTCTTTAATTGCGCTATCAAAAAAAGCTTCTGGATGATACAACTTACACATTACCCATTTTCAGAAATACATCCAATGGTGCATATCTCCACATGCACTGCTCCACACAATCCCTGTGCCAGGGGAATGGATTAGAGGGTTTTCTTTCACATTTGAGGGCGTGGGGGAAGGATGGTAATTAAGAAAGCCAAAACAAGGCTGAGGTTATTCATTCCAAACAGGCACTCTGAGAACTGCAGCTTGTACATGCCCAACAATGCTTTCATTTTCAGTGACTGTAGGAAGAGAGAATCTGTATCACACACTGGAAGGTCCATGGAAACAGGTTTTGACCCTCAAGCTATGGAAGCTGTCATTTAGATCAGCCCTTTCCCAGTATTTCACTATAACAGTACAAAAAATGACAAGGCTTTTTGCTACTGACGCATAACTTATCTAATACAGCAGATTTTGAAGAAGCATAATAAAGCTAATCTGTTTTTGCAACTTACAACAAATACTGGTTTTTCTGTTAAACTTATTAATTCTTACACATTAATTTCTGTGAATAATATTTGAGGGAAGAAGAGGAATGGGAAGCAGAACTGACTGAATCAAGAAGCTCAATTTCCCTGAAAGACAGATTTTTAAGCTCTAGGAAAAGCTGCTTATAGCTGTGTATTTCATTTTTAAAAAAGCAAAAAAAAAAGCATCTAACAGGCCTAAAACAACATACAGAACATCATGTTCATTTTTTCAGCTATATTAAGACAAAACCCACTTTATATAGCTATTTATATGTTTTTCAAAATACTATGTATTGCACTGTTCTCAAAAGGGAGACATCTGAGCAGCGAACTGCCTAGTGCAGCCTAAGAGGCTGCTGGCCTCCCTTGCTGCAATGGCACAACTGCTGGCTCCTCTTCCAACTTTTCCACCAAGATCTCCAGGTCCTTTACTGCAAAGCTGCTTTCCAGCCAGTTGGCCCCCTGTCAGAATTGGCACACACGGTTATTCCTCCCAAAGCTGATATTCAACCAAGAGAAATGCAAAATCCGGCACGAGATTCCTGTTGGTGCATCTCTCCAACCTGCCAAGGGCCTTAATGAAGCTGCTAAGCAGTTATCAGCCCCTGGGCAGCTGGCTAGTTATTGGCCACCAGCTGGACCATGGGCTGCAGTTTACAGGTTGGCAGCTCAGCCTGTTGGTAGTCCACCTCCCTGGTCACTTAGCTACTCATACTTCATCCATGGGAATGTTATAGGAGACTGGGCTGCAAAGCCTTCTGCAGTATGGAATGTACAACACCCACCCCTCTCCCCTGCAGAAGGCGATGAGATTGGAGAAGCAGGATTCTCCTTTCTAAGTCCACACTGACTATTCCCAACTACCTTATTTTCCCTCATATGTCTGGAAGTGATTTCCTCTGTTGTTTGGTCCCTCACTCTCACAGGAATCAAGTTGTCTTCTCCTTGCCCTTCATGAAAGCAGGAATGACATTTTCTTTTCTTTCTCCCAAATACCACACTCTCTCAAGGATAATCAAGATTGGCCTTCATAAAGACATTGGTCAGGTCCCTGAACACTCATGGGTGCACCCCACCAGCTCCCACAGACTTCTCTAAGTCCAGTTTTAGTGCCTCAATCTTCTTCTACTGAGGATCAGTCTTCTGTAATCCAGACAGGTCTCATGCACCTGAGTCCTGAAGGTCAGCAAGAAAGACAGGATGGAGAAGATATTGAACATCTCAGCATGCTCCATGTGAGACGCCACCAAAGCCCCAGTCCCAATCAGAAGTGGGCTGCCATTTTCAGTAGTCTCTCTGATACACCTGAAGAAGCACTTTTCATCACTCTTGTACCTTACATCCCTTGCCAGATTAAACTCCAAGTGAGCTTGGCTTTGCAAACTTGTATCTCCCTTTTCCTCCAGAATCCCCTGTCCCTGTTTAGACTTCCCTTAGGCTTTTCTTTAATGCCAGATTTCTGCTAGGACCTCTTTTTTTATCCATGTAGGCCTCCCTGCAGTTTTGCTTGACTATCTACACATCAGGATGGAGCTTGCATTGAGAGATCCTTGAGAAATCAACCAGCACTTCCTGATGCCTCTCCTCTCCAGGCCCTTCTCTATTCTATTGTTGCACAGCTTGGTAACAGAGCTGAGCCTGTGTGCACAGCCAGGGCACTCAAGTCCTTAATTCCCTGGGTGGCACACGAGCTCCCCAGGGAGTTCTCTACAGGGATGAAATAAAAGGACCTATTTACAACTCTAGCTGCAAATATGTATTTTGACTAATTGCCAAAGGAGCTTGCCATGTGGGAATTTTGGATGGCTCAAATGATTCCCCCAGGCAGGTCCTGCTGTGTCTTGATAAACTCATCTGTTTCAGTGCTGATTATCATCCTGAATGGAGTCTCTAACCATTTCAGAGATGCAGCTTCTGCAGCAGAATTAACCAAACTGCACACAGATAAGACACTTGCAAACAGACAGTAACCTGTTCCTCTGGGTGTAGAAACAGTCACATACAATATTTTGTTGAGACTTCATCGGACATGATTTGTACATAGTTTAAAATACTCTCTACAATGACCACACATGTGTCAGGGAGATCACACAAGAGCATGAGTCAGCTGGGTTGCAAAATTCAGCAGAACTATGGTTTGGGGAGTCTCATGTTGTGGAAGTCAGTGTAGCATTCTTCTATTATGGGACACTACCAAATCATATTTGTTTCTTTTCATTGTGGGAATCCATGACTTGAAAAGCCATCCTCAATGACAACGCCTTCATAATTACATTATTTCTGTTTATTTAACATTATCAAGACTTTGTAGGCACCTGTAAAGTCAACAAAGCTACTGAAATAAAGCCACTTGATTTAGAAACTGCTACTGCGTCAGTAAACCACAAAAAAAAAAAGTCATCATAATTTGCATCTATAATGAATTAATTACATACCTACTTCTAAAGTAACATTTCTTTCTGTGTTATGCATTTATACAACTACACTACTATGTTGATGTGGAAATTAGGATAAGCATACAAAATACTTTAAACATACACCTAAAAAGCATGCACTTAAATACTACAAATATCATTTTTCAATGAGAGAACATAAGCAGATCACTGCCTTTGATATAAAACCCCAAAGATATCAACCAATATGGCACCTGTGTTGAGACAGGACTAATTACTTGATATGTGACAACCTGAAGAAAATAGGTAACTAGAGAAACACTGCAATTATTACACAAATATATACTTTAAAATACATAGTTCTGCATAAATGCCATTTCTTTTATGAATGCATCTTTTCATCCTTTTCTCTACTCATGATAATTCTGACACACCAAAAAAATTGTGTAACAAATAATTCTATAAACATTCCCATGTATTTTTAAATAGTAGCAGCATACACAGACAGATTTCAACATGGGTTGCTAAAGGTAGGCATTTAAAATTTCCCAGTAAGTGTATTTCACTTTTAGTAAGTTATTGAAAAGCCCTCCATATAAGTTTAGGTCTCCATTTTTGAAAAAATCTGAGTAGTAATTTAGCTTACAAAATAATTCAGGAACATATTACTGTAGCAATCTATCTTGATATTCTTAGTATATTACTTGAAATAATTAATTTGGTATCAATCTAACATTTCGTTCACAAACCTGAATTTAAAAGAAATTAAAGCCAAAAAAAAAACCCTATGCAAAAAAAGGCAGACCAGCTACATTGTGAGGTACTGAAGAGTAAAAATGGCTGTTCACACACACTGAATCCAGAGATGCACAAATTTAATACAAGCAGTAAAAAGAATATTTGTCTAAATTCCAATTCTTTCACCTTCTTCCACTGCTTTCATTATCTTGTGCTATACAACCCAAATAGATAAAAAAAATTAGTGGTTTGGGCAGCAGTCAGATGATTCTTATAATATTTCAACCCTTTTTTCAGTTGTGCAAATTGCTTTATGAAATTACAACTCTGGATACTAAAATAACATTACAATAAATAATTCTGGAATGTCTGTGCCTTTTTTTTTTTTTTTTTTTTACATCCCTGCAATATCTCCATGGATCCGCATTTAGAAAAACCTCTACCTAACACGTGAAAACAAAAATTTTCTAATAAAGTCTAATGTTTAGACATTTATTGCTGAACATGATTTTACAAGAGAACAGAATTAATTAGGTAGTCCTTCAGATGTACTTCAAGACTTGAACACCAGTTCACTCATTCCAATGCGGTTGGCATGGGCTCAGTTATTCTGTTAAGGAAAATGCAGTTTTACTAAATGACACATTATTTTGACAAATAGTCAAAGTCAGGAAAATCCAGGAAGTAGTGACATTGTTCAGAATATTTTTGTAATATAAACATGAAGAAAGTAATACTATTTCAAATGCTTTGACATTGTGCTCATTAACTTCTCCAAACCAGATAAGACTTTTGTTGCTTACTGGTGGGTTTATGATCAAATGACAATCACTTACAGCATCAATTCCTGTTAAATGCAATTAAACTGAGGAAGGAAACATAAGTAGCTATGACCAAAATGGCATTTTCAAGTATGGTAAAATGATTAGGGCAAAGTGAAATGACAGAAAGGCCCCATAAGAAAGAGTGTTCCCTACTTTATCATTAGAATGACCAAATTTGTAATATTAATCTGGGATTCAGAGCAGACAAACACAATGCAGAGAAATATTTGTTAAACACAGATGTCATTTATCAAGATGCATGAATAACTGTAATCCAGTATTGCATTCCTTATCCACCTTAACACATGAAGAGAATAAAGGAGAAAGACACAAAAACTAAAAATAAAAACCCTTCTGTGCAGGCTGCTACTCCTTTTGTGTGACTAAGACTGTTCTCCCAAGCAGTAGTAATATGCATTCCAAACATCTGCCATCTGACTGATCACAGTAGTGCAAGAAGCAACTTTGAGGGAAAATTACCAAATATATCTGTGTATGACTGCTATCAACCAGCTTTAAAAATGTGGAAGATGGTACTCTTAGAAACATTGCAGCAGAAACGTGATCTAGAAACTTGTATAAGTATTCCTTTACCACACACAAACAGACAGCTAGACCAAAAAGAACAAATAAATCAACCTACAATTTTCTGACCCAATGATAAAAGCATCGGCTCTATACAACACTGAAAATACTTTTTAATGTTAAAAATTATAATTAATGTCTCATTTAAAAGTTAATTATTACTAAAATAATTATGGAAAAAAAATGTTTGCAGGCACCACACTGAATAGGCAAGAAAATATAATTAAACTGATGCTGCAGAGAAAAGAGACTTCAGCTGGCAGGACACAAACTCAAGACCTGCAGGTGCCCAGGGTTCCCCACCAATTAACACAGACAGCAATGCACAGGGCTGCCCAAAACACGTTATTCATTCAAAACTGGTACTCATGACTCAGGGCAAACTGGGAACCATTGCTCTGAACAGACCAAGGACTGAAGGGGCAGCATTTTATTTTACATCATTGACTTTGACTTATTCAATTATGCCAAGCCTTCACTCTGGCCTTGGTATCAAGCACGTTCACCCTTTACTACACCTACACCACATTGTTATGAGTACATCCGGCACCTGAATTCTGAAAGGGGTTGAGCAGAATCCCACACCATTAAAAATTAGTTTGCACTTTTGTAGCTTCATAAGCCTCAAAAGCCACAAAAGTTACCTTTAATTACAAAAGGAACCATCAAGTATTTATTACATAAAACTTTATGACTCTTTACATGATCTACTCATTAACGGGGATTTATCCAGTCTCATCTCAGGAAAATTCTGGTGGCAATAGTCAGATTCTCATCCACCAATGCCCATTTGAAGCAGCAAAATAGATACCTTTTTTTCAGATTTTTTTTTTTTTTTGGATCATTAGTTATTCCTCTTGTCAGCCCTGGAATTCAAGGAAAGAAATGTAATAACTGCCCATGTCTGATGCTGAAATTTATTTCCAGGGAAGTAGCTATACTTGGAATGAGAAACGTTTAGAAACTCCCCCAGTTCCCAGATGAATGCACACCATCTCATTAACAAAGGCTCCACATTATGGGAAATAGGTAAAAGAAGGAATGGGAAGTGTGGAGTCTTTTCCAAACTATCATGCTCCCAGCTTTAGTCTAGATGGAAGGCTACAGCCAATTTGTGTCCTGTTTGCCCACAGGATTTTCCTAACTAGGACCATAACCCACAGTCATGGTTACTTTTGCCTTTTAGGGACACAGTTGTTTAGGCCCTGCTAACTATAAAGTGCTTTATAGAAGGCAGAAAATAAAGAAAATAAAGAAAATCCAAAAGACTAATTTTGTAATAAACTTTTTAGGCTCTTTCTGTGCCACCTGACTTCAAAGAGAGGGATTCTTTTAATCAGCCACGGAAGAAAAGAATTTGTATGCAAACAGAATTAAGCTATCAGTAAAGCACGACAGTTGAACGTGGATTCATTAAACAGAGCTGCATCTGAGGACTAAATTAGGCATAGGCAATAGATGGGAGAAAAAAAAATCTATATCTTAAAATGTGATAGGGTCCATTTACTAGATGAGATTACTTTTCTCTACAATACATTACCCAAAGGCACTTCCAAAACTGAGGGAGTATATTACATGGTGCTAATCAGAACTTTTTTCCTAAGTAGGTCAAATGTTGAAAGAAAATCTTGAAATCTTATGCACTGTTAAAAAAAAAAAATCTCCCAAAATCAGTTCAGCCAAGGTGCTAATCACTTTCTGAAATATAAAAACCTGCTGCATAAACATTAAATGTAGCACTTTAAAATGCACAGTCATATACCTGAGGCTGTTCTTTTACTGTCATTTTGATTTAGTCTGTAATAACCAAATGTATTTCAATTATAAAAATGCCTTTATTTGCATATGTAGTTGCTTAATTTCATAAAGATTGACTTGTTTAATTCTTTTTTCCAGAAATCAAAACATCCCCAGTTCCAAATGGTCAGGCATATTTAGACTTCAGATTTTGTTCGTTGTTTAGAAGAACATTAATAAGGCAAAACAAGGTTTGCTTGTTTTTTCTGGTTTTATTGACAACAGGTATATTACACCTTTGAATAGATTTGATGGAGAATGAGGCATCATGGGGAAGGACAGGGAAGGAATTAGCAAAAAAAAAGGAGAAATAGCTTTGCTGCCAAACTGCAGCACAGACAATTCTGACTCAGGTTTCAGCAAACACCAGTTACACTCTGTTCTGTATGTCCTGTACATAACTTTGCAAATTCCCAAATTAAGAATCTCCTTGGTCGAGTGTGCTTCCTGGCCGTTGTTCTAAAGCCTAACTGATGATTATCCATTACTACCTTCATGCCTTCTTTCAAAATTCAGAATCAAAGAACATATGTGGATGGGTACAGAAGAGAGGAGTTGCCATGGATTTAAATGGGAACACCATTAACCTCTCTGAAGACATATGCAATGAATCTCTATGTGCCTCCTGGCTAACAGATAGGGGTTTAACTGCAATTAGGACACCATGGAACCCTTGCTGCTAAGAAATAAGCTCAATTAGCTTGGGCATAGTACCAACACAGCTTTCTGTAATCTCAGGATGCAGCAAGAATCATCTACCAGCTGTTTGCAACATGGAAACAGTAAACTAGCATCTGTCCAAAAAGGACATATTGATTTACTGATGTTAGAGCTATAAAATCAGAATTAGGATTATAAATCTTGCTGAATGGGGAATGATGAATCTAAGCAGTAGAATCAAATTGGAAAAGAGACAAAATATGTAAAAGGACGACTTGTTAAAACAGGAGGGGTGGTTAACTTCCTGGGGAGTGCAGGACTATATTTTGGTATTAAAAATAGGGCCAAAGTATCACCCAAACCAGGTGAGATTTAGAAAGGCCCAAGAGGAGTTTGCACATTTACCACCAAAAAAAAAAGGCAATTTAGCAATGTGCTATAGCCAAACTGCTGCAAACTGTGCTTCAGCAAGAGCTTCACATAAATGAAAGATATTTTTTAGTCTGTGCATGGGTTTGAAGGGATTTTCTTGGTCTATAATTTGGAAAGATAGCTCTATTATTTCAGAAGGGTTTCAGGGTTTTGGGGTATTTTTTTGTTTCCAAGAATAAAGAAAAATTCTGGACAGGAAAATGGCATGTCAAATAAGATGTGTCTTCTGGAAAATGCAGAAGAATACCACATTTTCATGCATATATGCTGTGTCTCTGTTAATGTAATTACCAACAAATCAGAGAACAGATAAGCAAGATCCTCATAAAGTCACATAAAACTAAAGACAGAGTCTAGAATGCTATCTTGAAGAAGAAACAGGTTATTGCAGAGAAGAGTACTTGAAGGGAGATGGTTCTTTGAAAAGAAGAGCATCCTACCTACACAAAAAACTCAACATCACCGTTCAAGTGAAGGCACATATTTTTTTCAGATATTCTTCACATGCATAACCTGCAGTCTATACCTGACTATAGGCTACGTGTATGAGCCACACAGCATAAATATAAAATGTTATTTTTAAGCCCAATTCAAAGTCTGGAATGGTTCCTTATTTCCCCCTCAAGTTAATTTATTTTGAGGTAATTCAAGGCACCAAACGTGGTTTTGTAAAATAGTATGTAGTCTTCCATTTGTTCTGGTCAACAAGTATGTATTCAAGCAAGAAAAATAACCTAAGTTAATTAGCAAATAACTAACTTAAGGGAGAACAGTCTTCAGCAGACATACTCAAAGCTTTGCCATACCTTCATGGAAAATAAAGCAGCTCTCCTAATTCAATCTTCACACTAAGTATTCTTAGTAGACATGCGTGACATTAGAGAGAGAAGGTTTTGGTTATAAACCATAAATATTCATTAAGGAGCTACTGCATGGCCTTTTCAGAAAAATACATGTCTGAGAAAAGATTATATTCTTTAGAACTTTTGCCAATTTATTATTAAACAGCATTCAACTGTCTGTAACATTTCTAAATGCAGCATTTCTGAGTGAGTGAGTACATGAAAGGATAAATCTGGTTCACACAGTCTAAAATCTTCTTCACAGTCTGGGAAAACACTACAACAGGGAAAAAAATTCATAAGAAAAAAAATCTTCATCTGTCATTCAAAGATTCTCCTGGCATAACTTCAAAACTTTACTCCCACTTTGCTATACATTTTGATATAAAAGTTCATCCTTTCAAATCATCATGTTAGACTCAGCTAACAATCTTGCTAGAATATCTGCAAACAGAAATCTGTAAAAGAGTAAAAAATGATTGTGATCTCCCAAACATTTTTATGACCTCACACTTTTAAAATTCAGTGTTTTGTTTATTCCTAAATACTCTGTTCATCTGCCTAAGATAGTTTGCTTGAGGACCTCTTTTCTTCACCCCTCTCCCTATAAAGACAGATAAGAAAGAATCTAGAATAATAATACCAACCATGAAATGAATAATGCTGTTCACATTTTTCCCATGAATTGTACTGTTTACTCCCAAATTTTATTCAGTATTTTCTTCTGTATGGAAACAATGTATTAATTCCTGTAATTTTGTGTCTTATTTTTAAAAAAATGCATATAATTTGCAAATAGATCCTAGGTGAAAGAAGGAAATCTCCCAAGACCATTTCTTAAATAAATGGCAGCAATAACAGACTTTTACACAACAAAGATTTAGCAAATAATAAGAAATTAATGAAAATCTACAATTACTTGGATTATAAATTACAGAATTAGCAGCAGGATTGTTTTCATTTACAAAGCCAAAAGTAATTATAAATAATGAAATAAGAGAGCTCTAGTAACAGCCTTGGTAAGAGTATGAAATTAGCAAGCTGAGAATAATTTGAAAAATGTAACAACACTAAAGAGCCATCAAAGTGATGATAATTGGCAGCATCTGCTATTTCACTGCAACAGTACATCAAATCAGCTGCAAATATAGGGCTTTTTAAGCTTTCTCACAGAGTTGTACACTCTCCTGCCTCCTCTGCTTTCAAATACTGATGTGCAATAATCATGCTTCATGCAAGAATATTTGATGAAAAAATGAGCATTAAAAATAAAATTACTTACTAATATTTATGACACAATAGGTGGTACTTTAAACAGAAACTCAAATAGGGCAAATGTTTTCCAGTCTCTATTAAAACATTCTCAAGTGGTTACTTGACAATTTCAGCTCTGTTCCTACAGAATTCCTGTATACTCTTCAAACTAATTTTATTCCATTTCATCTTCCACCAACACTGGGTAGACAATCGGATTTTTAAAAAATTAATCATACTATTCAGTGAATTGTATTATTCAAAATTCTCCATTAACTCTTGAAACTTACACTGTCAGAATGATGCTGCCATCATCTGAGATAGAGAGGACACAATTTAGAAGGTTCAGAGAAGCTTTAAAATGCTACTATTTCCTAAAAGCTACAAGCCCTTCAAATCTCTCTATTTTGGGCCTCATAACCATAATAGTTGTTTCGGATTAAAAAAGAAGATCTGGGAACCATCAAACCCCACCATTCCTCTAAACTCAACTGAAGTTTCATTTCCTATAAGCACCCAGACACCGAAGGCAGGAGTGTACCATGGAAATCATTTCAAATTCTAATCGTTGCCCACGTGTCCTTTGCTCTCCACAGCAAGTAGAGAAGATGACAAATGCAGGCTGGACCTTGCAAGTGCCTATGATGGGCATGGAGGCTACAGACAGACGAAATGAAGGAATGTGCAACTGCCATGGACACATTCCAGTGGAGCTGCTAAGTCTCTTCTCCTATAAACTGTGAAATCTGAGACGGCTTCATTTCTTCCACATGCCTCCAGAAACAACTACATAGATAGTGCAATACCAAAGACTCCCTCAACCATTCCTCCTTCTGACCTTCGCTTTCCTATAGAATATTATGGGATCAGATCTTAAAAGCATTATTTACAATATCCAGCATATATATACTTCACCATATACTAAGTATGGTGACTTGCACTGCATTTAATGTAGCTGAAAACTTCATTGAGCACTAGGTGTTTTCTAGTCAGAAGCTTGATTTTAAGGCCTGACCTGCCTTTTTGCAACATTATTCTTTTTGCCTATGTTGTGGATGCAGAAACAGTACTCTTTTAACTAGAAAAATGTATCTGGGAAGGGGTGGGGGTGTGCAGCAACCTTTTCCATAACATTAACACCACATAGCACAGAAATGACACAGGGAAAGTTTCTCTGGAATTATTTTAGATTTGCTGGCACACCCTTTGACTTACAACAAACTGTAAGAGAAAAAAAAATTGAACTAAAGGAGGAAAACTGCCTAAGAGAAAGCCATAGTTGAAAACAGATCTCAAAAAAGGGGAGTTCTTGACTTGAAAGGATTCCTCTACCCCAGTATTCAGGATCCAGTGAAGCTCATTATTTTCACTCATAGTCAGTTGAACAGTTAATAACATGAACAACAAGTCTACACTTGTTAGGACTCTTAACACCACAGATTTCAGAATGAATAAAGGAACAACTGCTTTGAGATTAAATACTGGATTGGGAACATTGATTTGAAACACGGGACAGAATTAGGATCCCTGAGGTTAGGCTCTGGTAACACATATAATTACATGATGGCTCCTTCTAAGACCAAAAATAGATGATCTCAGGAATAGCTCTAAGCACATTTCAGAGCTAGAGAGAAAAGGAAAAAGAAGTTATAACCCAATACCTTAAAAATTCAGCAACAGATTCCTCACACTGATTGACTAAAATGTAATTTTTCTAATCACTTCTTACCTCCCATTTTGCAACAAACTGGGTACTAACATTCAAAAAATTTTCCTCTGCACACAGAAGAGCTAAGAAGATATTTTTAGCCTGGTTTCCTAAGGAAATGAAACTTATCCGTTAGGCCCTCATCACAATACCTTCTGAATTCATGGAGTGATTTCTGCCAGGTCTGACAGGGTGTGAAACATATTAGATTCCCAAAAATGGCAGCTGGGAGGGGAAGGGGAATGTCAGTAGTGCTCCCACTGTGGAGCTGCCTTTGCCAGCCATCAGGGAGAGCACGGGGGAGATCCCCCCTGCCCTCTCTGAGATCAGGCTGCTGCAGTTGTGCTGCTCAAGGGTCCAGGTGGAGTGGGAAGGGACAAGACTGGTTTTGTCTGATTGTCTTGCTTCCTTTAATGACAGCTGGGATGATCAGGTATTTTCATGATTCCTGTTCAGCTGGAAATGAATGTAGCACTGACCAAATGCCTCGCTAAAATGTATCTTGTTACAGGTCCACCAAGGTTTTTAAGAACTGTGTAAATTTGCTGAGGATCCAGCAGCAGGCACTGCAATGCCGTGAAGGCTGAAGCAAGAGGTGAAATTTGTTAATGACTTGAATGAGGGAAACATTTGAAAAACTCCAAGGGGATCTCCTGTAGCTGGAGAACCAGGTAAAAGAATAACAATAATAACAAAATTTGGTAAAGAGAAGCAGAGGACAATATCAAGCATTAAGATGTCCACAAAACAAGCTTGTTTTGTCACCTAGGAAGACAAAATTACTTGCTAATTATACTCATGTTGCTCAGATAAGGGATGTGGATGGCCTCAAAAAGCAACACTTCCTGCAGCTACTACTGCTCTAACATTTTTTTTCTACTGTTAGACTTCACATCCAGCAAGTTCTGTAAGAAGAAAAAGAATTTTTCTTTGATGGCTGTTAAAAGGCATCAGCATTAAAGGTAAGTTATGTGGAAGCCTTTTCATCACAGCACAGCTATATCTTAGAGCACAAGTGGCTGGCAGCCACAAGGTCACTCCCAGCTGAATGATCCACAGTCCAGCATGTTTTCTTCTGTGAGATTCATATGGAATTACTTGTAATGTTTTTCAGTGTGAGATTATAAATAAAACTATAATTTCAAATCCTTACTTTTTGTTAACCTCATGAAGCTTCTCAAACATTTGGCGTAATGTTTTTTTTTTCTTTCCTAGGTAAATATCCAAATATGAAAAGAATACATAGAAGCCACTCTATAATGCATGCTGTAGAAACTATAGAGTGCTAATGTGGATAGACAGCTTGCAATAAAATAAACTATATTAATTAAGAACCCAAGATACATTGACAACTTTTTTTATGCCTTCCCTAGGAAAAACACCCATTACTGGTTTTTTGGGGTTTTTTTTGCTTGCTTGCTTGGCCTTGGGCTTCTATTGCTAGGAAAATCATTGTTGAAAAGCTCCTAACCCATTTCAAGTAAAACTATTAAGTAAGAAAATATACTGACAACAAAAGTTAGCTCATCCCACTGAATGACTGCAATAAAACAGATTCTGAACTGATGTGCCCTTCCCTCGTCCTGGGGTATATTTAGCCACATCAGACACATGATCAGTATGACAAAAAGAAGTAGCTGTAGCAAGTAAAACCTCTGTTACAACTTTTGGCTACTAAGAACCCAATCTAATTCCCATTCAGAGCAGTAAATACAGGCTAGAACCTTCCATTGCACTGCTGCCAAGACACCAGGCTTGAACTTATTACAGACTTCATGGCTGGTTGACAGTTTTTTGAGCGCAACAATCACAAACCAAGCTTATTTTAGCCTTGACTTTACATCTCCACTGTAAGATATCTTCACTTCAGGCTATTTAGTGCATTTAAAAGTGGAACTATACCACACTAAAGCATAATTGCTTGTTTATTTAGCCTATTATTTAGGACTTTAAAGTTCAATGATTATTACTACCAGAACCTGTAACAGAAACCATCAAAGACAAATCTTCCAAATATCAATAGCAACCAACATAAATGGCTTCAGCTTATGAAGGACAGCAGAGCACAAGATACAGTACTTGTGAGAGAAATGGATGTTCATCTCTCAACTCATTCAAAAAACAACCCCCTTTGCAGACCTTACAAACTTACATTGTTTTTTCAACTGCTATTATTTTGGTAATTAGCTCATAATTTGTCAGGTGAATATATCCTTCTGACCCTGCATGAAGTTTGTTGCTAAGGCAGGTACGTGTCCAGATTTCCTTTTAACAACATAGAAGATAATTTTTTAATGGTTATGATATAATAACACAAAGCAATACATCATCTCACTCAGTTTTTAGCCACTGAGGATTGCTTTCAATTCAACTTTCAATTTAGATCTAAAATGAAAGGAACTTACCAGTTAGGGTGTACATGGTCTCTCTAATGTAACTCATGGTGGTTTAGAAAGCTAGCAAGGCTGTTCTGATATTAAAAGCAACAATGAAGGGAAGTGGTTAGTCAACTGGCTGGTTCTGTTATTCCCTCCCACTTCTTACAGCAGTACCTACCTCTGTGGGATCATAATTCAGCTCACTATCCCAGCTCTTAATTTTGTTTATTTTTTCAAAAACAAAATCAAAGGAAGTATGACAACACCTTTGGAGAATTGTTCGTGTTTCAAACCAGATGTTCAATACCTATATTCAAAATAAATATTAGGTACCATATCCAAGCAGTGGTAATCTCTGTTTTTTTAAAGGGAAAAATTAAAAAAAAAATCACTAAATCACAAATATCTAGTTAACAGTAGTTTTTCTCATTGCTGCTTTGATTGAAAATATAACATTCTGCATTGGTGGGAAGGGAAGAATAAATTGTCTCTATATTATCATTAGTCAAGTTACTAACAGCCCCAGTCAAGCTGATTTTCAGTCAAGGGACAGGAGATTTTGTTCAGGTACTTATGCATCTGTACCTGAATAGAGGATGCTATCTAACAAAAAACAACAAAAAAAACAAAAAAAACAAAAAAACCCAAAAAAACAACAACAACAAAAAAAAAACAACCAAAAAAACCCCCTGTATTTTATAGTCACTTCAAGTGACCAAGGGTAACGAGAGACAGAAAAAAAGCAAAACTTACATACTGTTTTTAAAATTAATATGTTTAATTTTTACCTTAAAGCCATATTTGCTAACATATTTTCATACATGCTCCAAGTTAAAACCGGGTTCTGTGGAACTTATTTAAAATTTCAATTTAACTGCTGAGTCATGATTTTTTTTCCTAATACAGTATGTTTCACACAACACATTAAAGGAACTCTGAAAGAACTAACACAATCTCAGTGTCCTCCTTTTATAAGCTCCTTTAAACACCAACAATTTCCACTTTTAGCAAGATATTTCCTTTTTGCTTCTGTGCAATAAAATCAAATGGATTAAGATGAGTTGGTTAAAGCTGAGCCACAGAAAGAGCTCATGGTAACTTTACCTTTGTGGTCTTATGGCCACTCAGTGTTTTCCTGTGGTGTTTGTAAAGCACATCAGAGATTCAGTGCCTACACCCAGAGGTTTGCGTACTTGAGATAAATCATAAACTAGACCAAAGTTCCACTTCTCTCCCTACCAAAAAAAAACCTCACGTCAAAAAGTCAACATGTGACTGAGGCCAGAAGGAGCTGCACTCTGTGTCCCTCTCCATCATCCACACACCATTCCCAGTCAGCAAGCTACAGAAGCTCTCCTGCTCTCATGAGATTGGCCTGGCCACATGGCAGCAAGAACATGCCATACTTTACTTTCTCTCACATTTCTTTCTTCCATCCACAGGCATTGTCCTTCTAACCCTATAGAGAAGCTAAATTTTGTAAGAACTTTGAATGTACCCACAAAAGTCTGTTACATAAATATTGCCATCTTCTTCCACAGGTCAATTCTAACAGTATTATTGCTGCATCTCCCAGTAACTTGGCATTCAAGTGGGTATCACCAAGCCCCATTTGCTGCAGCTTGACAGCACAAAAGACTTGAAAATAGTACTATTAACTTCTACAATATTTAGTTACTGAGCAGACTCTGTGGAATCATATCACTTCTCCTGAAGTGACATGAAAAAACAACTCTGAAAAAACAGGAGAATACAGGATCCTCCAAAACCTGTTAAAAATGTAACTCATGTAAGTTATTAAAAAATACTTTACTCAGCAGGAGTAGAAATGTGGACTAGGTGATGCTACCTGGGTTTTTTTGCAATTTCCTGGTATATTAAGGAAATACATCACATTGATAAATACATCACACTATGCTGTATGTTTCCCAAACCTCTCTATCAAGATATTGTCTCCATAGTTTCCCTTACCTGATGGTCAAAGCATTTATGGAATTTCAACATATACATTGGACTAGTTCACACAGACCATGTCACAGCTCATCTGTAACCACTGCATCTTAATGCTCAAACTGTCCTTTAGCTTAAGGACAGATTTTTCCTTTCCTTTTTCATCACTTGTAATGATTGCACTGCTGCAAAGGACTCTTAGGATGTGGAGCAGCTTTGACAGCTTTCCCCTACACATATTCAAGGAAACTGGGTGTGGGCAGGTGGGTCTGTTTTTATTCAGGGTCACCTTTCACTTGATTAGCTTGCTCAGAGCTTCATTCAGCCTTGCCCTGAACACTGCAGGACGGGGGTCTTCAGCTTCTGTGGGCAACATGTTCCAGTGTCTCACCACCCTCACAGCAAAGAATTTCTTCTTAGGACCTAATCTAAATCTGCCCTCCTTCGGCTCACATCCATTTCCCCTTGTCCTATTACTATATGCTCTTGTAAAAAGTTCCTCTCCAGCCTCCTTGTAATCCTCTTTTAAGTACTGCAAAGCTGCTCTAAAATCTCCCTGGAGCCTTCTCCTCACCAGGCTGAGCAGCCCCAACTCTCAGCCTGCAACTATCTTTAGCTACTAAATAAACAACCTATTATTCAAACTTCCATGAAAAGCCTTCAACATTTTTCATGAAAAACCACAAATTTAGGGTCCTCAGAACTCATCAGAGAAACCATGTTGGATATTCTATTAGCATACACTGACTGTGAGTCTCCTCTCAATCTGCTTGTGCCTTTCTGCAGATTATAGAACAGCATGAGACAGTTACTTAAATAACAAAACAGAGATAAATTGCCAGATTGCTTCATATAAAGAAAATACTACCTTCAGCTCTAGAAGAATTAATTAAAAACTCCTTTCAGTATCTGCTGAAACTTTGGCATTTATTTGCACAGTGGCTTATCAAGAAATACTAAACTTAAAATACTGATAGCAAATAAAAATTACTGTACCAGAGCTAGTGCATAAAGCAGTTTCCATTGCTCACAATATGCATAACTAATACCACATAGCAAACATTCCAGACATCCAGGCAAATCACAAATTTTGGAATAGTCAACAGTGTCTACCCCTCCAGTCAATCTACTTCTACACGGTTCAAATGTTGCTCTGTTTGGTCAGATGTTTCTACTAGGTGAACACCATTGCAGCAGAAAAAAAACCCTACATGTTTCATTTTAAAAGAAAAAACATTATAAACTCAGACATTTTTTCTACATTAGGTATCTATTTTTCTTCCAGCATGATTGTTAACTATGTCATCCTTGCTCTCGTGGGAAATCATTACAGTCCTCCTTCGTATGTAAAATAGTAACAAAAGAAAAATCTAAACTGTTATGATCCCCATTTAGACCAGTTGTTATACATTACTGAAATTCCATGAGGAAGTGTAACTTTTACAAATATGGACAGCTTGTTTCATTTCCCTAAGCTGTTTCTTAAAAACATCTTTGCATAATGGGGGCAGGGGGGGAAGAGCAGAATCTAAAAAAAGTCTTCATATGGACAAAACAGAAATGGCATCTTTGATAAACTGACCTGAACATTTTGGTCTATTCAATGGACTGAAAACACTCCTAAATTAATTTTACAATTCCAGGACTGCACATCCACATGAGTAGCACATGCTACAGTGTAGCCCTGCAGCTACCCAGAGGACTTTGGTTTTTTGAAAGTTTCTGAAACCCTTCCAGTCTCCCTGTTCCCAGAGTCCAGGCATCCTGAGGACAAGAGCTCCACCAGAGGAAAGCTTGAGAATGATACACATCACAGGAGAATCAATCCCAGCATTCCTTTTTGGGAACACCTTGAGGCTTCTTCAACACACAAAGACTCTGAGACTAAATAAGCACTAAATTAAATGAGAATGCTTTTTATCCTGTGTAGGGTTACACAAGGAGTGAATTTACTTTAGAAACATGGCTTATTTTCAGAGTCTAGGAGACAAATGTAACTTATGTCTGGATCACTGCTGGTACAGGCCCCTCAAGCTGTTCCTGGATGGAGTCACTCCAAGAAGGTTCAGCACTGCCTCCTCCATGAGTGATAGTCACAAAGCAGCATCTCTCTACGTTCTTATGTTACCCATGCTCCACAGCCAGAAAAGAAACTCATTCTGTACATATTTGTTCTTACCTCATGGATCCCTGCTTTGTGAAAAGACTCTGAGCATGCTGGAACTTTCAAAGTGATTTTAGGTCTTTCCTAGACAATGTTTTCTCTTACAGTCCAATATTCCATTACCTTTGATTTTGTGATCTGGACCATTGTTCACAGATTGACTTAAAGAAGACCAAAGCAAGATAAATGAAGCTGCCACAAAGGACTGACATCTGAAGTAAAACACTCCAGTGAAATTTAATACTCATTTACAAAACATACTTTTTGGGGAAATTTTCTCACATATCGATCAAAACACAGAGAGATCAGCACCTTACGCACAAGAACAAACCACTGATGACATGTTCTACCTGACATGCCATGATAATTATTTTTGCAATGAAAATTGTGAGTTTTGTATTTGCCCAGAAGTATTTTCATGTGAAATTACACCACCTTTTGTAACATTTTGTGTAACAGCTCTGGGTTCTCCATGCTTAAACACACATTGTACTTCATGACACATGATTTACACACTTCCTTTTATGTCATTATGAAGAAAAAAAAAAAATCAATCAATAAGTCCACCTTTGATTCCATTGCTAAAAATGACTGTCACAGGATGCTCAAAGTGAAAATACTTTAAACAAAATTAGATCAAACAGGATAAGAACTTTTTCCCTCTTTCACATTTTAGAGTATGCAGCAGATATGGAAATAAACCAAGATATTAGCATATATAAGTCAAATTGGGTATTCTTTCTCCTTGAAGACTACACTTTTCAAACAAATTCAGAAGTAAAGTTGGCTCCCAAAATCCTCTTAGAATTTCCTTTCACTTCTAAATGACACACTGAAAATATGAAAAATGGCATAAAATGTGTTATAGAACTGGTGCTTGTGGCAGTACTTCAAAAAACACATAGTGATTTTTTGTACTCACTTTTAGTCACTATTAAGGCTTCAGTTCCTAGTTTATGTACTCCAGATATACCAGTCCAGTGTTTTAAAGAACCTAAATATATATTCTTAAAATGTGAGTCAGAAAAATAAAATAGAAATAGAAACTCTCTGGTCAATTTGAAAACTGTTGACCTGGTATAGCCAGAAAGTTTATGTCTGTAGGAGGAAAAAATGGTGCAGAAAATCACAGACTATAAGTCTGTTATTTCAGTGTGGGTGCAGAGAAAGATAAAAGATAAGTGTTGCTGAAGTGACTCTACAACTATTCTTTATCATGTTTTTAACATATGGCATGGATGCACAAAGCTCCAAATGAGGAGCATTTTGTGAGGAGCTTTTTTTAAAATCACAGGAATAAACAAGTAAAATAGAGTACTAGGAACATCTCTACAAAGGGAGCACGATACAAAACACTTTGTTCTCCTTCATTAGAGAAAAGTGTCTTCCAATTTCTCTCCAAACTCAATATTCCAGCTGTTGATTTTGGCCAGAATGCCTCAACAGGACTGCTCCCTAAACACCCAGATTTCACAGTTGTAGTGGCTGGTGATATTTTTTTATTCTCTTGCCTTCTTCTTCCCTGTAATTTACCTATCATTGAAGTTTCCAGGCTCCATCTGAAGAAATGGATGAGATCTGGACATGTATGAGCTATTCCTCTGCATACTTAGTTACAAAGAAAATAAACCAGGGTACATAGCCCAGCCAGGAACTGCAGAACATACCAGTAAGTACCCCTGAAACAGATCCCAGACATAAAGATCATGAAAATCACTAGGATTTCTTTAACTTTTATTTCTAGAAAGCAGCTCCAAGCACCAAATACAAATTTGTGCATTAAAGTTTTAGCAGCAGAAATACTACCTGACCTCCTATACTTCCCTTTTTTGGTACTATTTTAGATGCAGCTATGCCTGCTGGCTCAGAGGAAAGTGATCCCTCTTTTTCAGGGAATTGTAAAGGCAAGAGCTAAAGCTACTACATTTACTTTGTCTCAATACCTTCAGCAGTACTGAAAAAACATATGGGAAAAAAAAATCCAGAGGATGAAAATCTCATAAGGATTTCATTCTTAGCCTTTTCTCCTAGTTTCTCAATAATTTTTTGTCTCAATTTTGGAACCTTCTCCTTTTGGAACATTTTCTCCTCACTCCTCCCCAGGAATAACAACACAGGTACTTTGTAGTATGTTGAGGTTAGGCTGGTTATTCAATGATTAGGAGAGAGGGAGGAAGACAAACAAGGTAAAAATACATACATTGAGTGATTATGTGACTCCTGAATTCTGTATGTTTCTCCTTTGCCAACATCTTTCCTCTTCTGAAACAGAAGTTGTGCAGGATCATGCCTTTCTTATAGACAGCAAATAGCATGTCGATTTTTGAAGTGCAAGTGGCTCAGAAAAGACAAAAATACTTACCCAAATCCCAATAAGAACTGATTTTTGTTTTGCCAAGACTATCCTAAGGTCTAATATTTTCTAACTGGTACCTCCTGAAAAGTAGAATTTTAACAATGAAGATTTTATTTTATGTAATACTTTTGAGGCTTTCAAAGCTCAATCAGCTCAGTCTATTCAGTCAGCTTTACATCATGCAGAGCTTGACGTAGATTTTACTTGGTAATGCCTTAGGTTCTAGTTATTCAACATCTAACTGCAGCCTAATCTTCTAATCTCTTATTCTTCTCATCACTATGACTTTTACATATGCTAATCTCTAATTGTTTAAGGGGAAGCTTAAACAAAAAATGCAGATGCAGAAGCATTTAAAGGTAAAGACTTTGAGGGACATGGTGCACACTTCATACTGCTATAAAGAAGCTAATCTCTTCCATGAAATAGAGCAACTTCTATGAGGAAAAATTTTAATCACCAAAACACTTTCAGTACTTTCTATCTTCTAAACAAACTTTCCTATTATTTGACGAACCATGAAAAATTTTAAATTATGCAGCACAAGTGATAGTACTGGAACTGTTTTCCAGTGTCTAAGCATATACACCTAACTGCTTCCTCAAGTCACCTGAAAACCTCTTTCAGTGTTGTCTTAATTTTTAATTCTAACAGGAGACAGCTGCATTTGGCTGACAGTGTTTTTAAATAATAAGCAAACATCATGGCTCTGCAATGTACCTTTCTTTTAAGGAAAAAAAAAAACCCTGCAATTATCACTGTGTGGTACCCTGCATCTGAGTGTGCACTGGAATATAAAAGTGCCTATTATCTGTACTGCTACAGACTACAAAATATGCACTTCTAAGGCAGTACAGCAATTTACCAATGATGGCACATCTTTAAATAACTATGTTAGAAAAATGAGCATTAAACAACTTTTAATGGCTGCATCTCCAGAAAACTTCATGGCACTAAGCCATAGATCTTTCTCATCTGAAATTTATATTTAGATACATAATTTCTTTTATCTGTATACCAATTTCTCATTGTTACAGAAGATACGCTCTTCCTCAAAATAACTTGCTATTTTTGTACTATTACTCAGCTGCATACTTCCACAAAGCTGCAAGTGTTACTTCAGATAAACTTAGTGCCTTTTTGGCTAGTTTCCATGTTACTTTAGTGACAGAGAAAAAGACTACCTAATGAAGCCTGTACCTCCTCCACTGAACTTGGGCTTGCTTTGGGTGAGGGAAACAAAACCAGTTGTTTATCAGTCCCCAATTGACTAGAGGGGATGGAGGAGAGGAAAAAATATAAGTTTTTGCACATTTCCCCTCTGGCAGAAATCTTTCAGACAGGAACAGTATCATATCCTACCTCTTAGCAACTCTGATGACTTCTTCTGTTATTTTAAGTATTTCTGAATGGAAAATAGTAGTGGTCCAAATTACACAAATGTGTCATAAAAGAGTGGATGAAAGAGATTGTTAAACATTCACTGGATTTAACAGCACTGTTCACAAATGTGACAGGCAGCTTTCTAAGCTTTGATAAGACACACTCAGCTACAACTTAAAATTTCAAATGTTTTCCATTAATTACCATTGCTTCACTAATTGCCATTCAGATGTTCTGCAATTTTTTAATTTTTTAGCCATGTACATTTACAGTACTACCTCTTCAAGAACATTTTTGCATCAGCTGTTGTCATTAGCACACCAATGCCACCTCTCTCCCTCAATCAAATATGACTGTACAAGACATACCATTCAGCAACAAAAAGTCTCATTTTATCTTTAGAAGTAACTGATTGCAATCACAGAGCTATGTGGGGTTTGCTATATATTTCTTAAAATAGAGACACCCCACACACTTCATAGAGAAATAAAATATTTCAGTATTCTTCAAAATGAAGCAGCAGCTTGTTTCCTACGAGCTGTAAAAAAACAAATTGCCAGTCCTCCTCTCCATTTTGATCATCAGGATAGATTCAAATTTGTAAAGATAAGGAAAAAACAGGAATTTAGCAGGATACCTTAGTCTGGCTAAAACCTAGCTAAGTATGCATAAATTTCATTCTAAGTATGCATAAATTTCTTACCAACCATTTATTGCCTTCTCTTCTGTCATAGAAAACTATTTTACACCACATTACATGGAGTTTAATCATATAAAGTAATACATTCATGGAAAAAACATCATTTGTTTAATCACATTATTTGTACATATTCTACTCAATCATGCTAAAGTCACAGAACCAGAAATTCATCATATAGGGATGTAAATAGCTTTTAATCTAAAAAAAAATTAAAATTCTAAAAATAAAAATAATTTTAACCCTCAAAATGTATTGAATCCGAATTTTATAATATTTTAAGCCTAAAATGGACTTGCTAAACTTGGTGACTTTGGGCCACTGACCTTCCTCTGTAACTCCTCCCTCAGGAAGCTATAAAATCTCTGTCCTGATAAATCCATTTGTCTGGGGACTTTGAGAAGCAACACACTACTTTCAAGAACTGCTTAAAGCTACAGGGAAAAAATTGTTTTGGAAGTCTAAAAATGGAGTGCAAATGAGGCTGATTCACCACACAGTGTTGTTTCTGGACAGACAAGATGAATAAGCAATCTATGAAACATTGCGAACTTACATTTCCTTGAGCACATCTTACCACTTTTTAATGTCAATGGTTTTTAATCTATTTTCCCTATAATCCTCAGGCATGGCAATTATTATCCACAGAAAAATGATCCTAAATTGTTTGTGACCATTAAGTAAAACTGCCAGGACATAAATGAGTTGTAAGGGAAGCAACCTCCAGCTGGGGAGCACTAAAAGGCTTGAGAGCAGGAATATGTCTTCAAGTGCTCCAGGAAGAATAAAATGAGAAGGTCTGACCAGTGCAGGTGTTAGTCCCACATTTGCCAGAATAAAACTATACTTTTAAACACATCCTGTCATTAGCTTGTCCTATCAACGTTAGCTATTCCAGAAGCTACTTTTGCAGAGTTTTCCATCTTTGTTACACGACCCCTGCTGAGGAGAGCTCCACGTTACACAGTGTGGATGCAAGAAGCTCTCAGAAGGAAGTTGAGGCTGTTCACTGGGAGGCAGGGAGGGACAGCAGTAATGTACTGACCTTCTGTTTTCCTTTTCCACACTCCACAGCATTCCACATGCTGCTGGTAAGTAAATTACTTGGCTTACTTAAAGCCATCAGAACAAAAGCAAAAAAAGTGTAGTCATCATGTTGATTCAGTCATCAGAAATCCACTCTCTCCTACAAACCTCTTGTAGCAATTTATCTGCCTGGGAGTCAGCTGCAACACATCCCAGCACAGCAGGGCCACTATCACCTAATCACTATCATCAAACCACATGCAGCTACACAGACATGGCTAAACTGGAGCATTCCTTGCCCCTCTCTGTCTCCCAGTGGGAAATTAGCCTGTTCTCTTCTCACAGAAGCATGAGGTTAACACACTATGTTTTTGGTGCTGTAGCAGTGCTGGCTAGCAGAATAAGTCTTTTCAGTACTAGACATTGATAGGTAGTTAAGAAAAACTTCTTTAATGCTGTTGTCTTTGCTGGTCACATGATGATGAAGTATTTACCAACGAAAACAGAACTCAAAAATCCATTTAGCAGCAGATATTTGCCTACATGTACATGAATGATCTTGTAGACTGAAAAGGGTCCACCTGTAAATTCATAAAAGAATAAAAATATGGAAAACAACTGAACAATGCTACCTCAGTATACATCAGACATGCTTGGATCAAAGCTTAGTTTGAATTTAGTGCATTTTATTGAAAGAATAAAGCAATCCAAAAAAAAAACTCCAGACTGACATTTCTGACTGCCTTTTTTTCAAAAGTATCCTGGTCCATAGCTTGAAAGAGCTAATGTTCGGTCATTGAAATTATTCATTATTCAAAAGAGATGAAGCTGTGCATCTAACAGAGCCTTCCTTCAAATACCTTGATAATACTGTGTCACTTTCCATTGAGTGAAGATGAGACAAAATCAGATTATAGTTTTTTTCTTAAAAAATATTAAAAATTAACTGCAAAACCTCTTAGTTTAAGAATTGAGAAGTCAACAGAAACATGCTACAACTTCAACTGGTTGTTAGATGAAATATAGGGTAAGACCAATATCTTAGCTTTATCAGTATTCTCAAGCAGGTGTCCACGGAAAATTAACAATAGGACATATGTAATGCACCCCCAAATAGCCTTCAAGAGTCCAAACCCTTACCAAAGAACTTTTTGAGGCAGATATGATTGTGGTATGCTAAAAAACCTTCAGGAATTTCTCCTTAGGTACTTGCTTACAATCCCTGTAGACTCAGGTTATTTAAAAAAAAAAAATTAAAATAAAAGGTAACCCTTCATTTATTTTGAACCTGTTCCCTACCAGCTTCCCTTGACACCCTTAAGTACCCAGAGGAAGCCCATGCTGGAGCAGGCTCCTGGCAGCACCTGTGGAGCCAGGAGAGAGGAGCCAAGCTGGAGCAGCTGAGGTTTGGGGTTTACTTTCTCATTATTCTATTCTGATGTGACCGGGAATAATTTCATTTCTCCAAGTTTGATCTGACTGTGACAGTCACTGCTGAGTGATCTCTCCGTGCCTTTATCTCTGTGCACCAGCCTTTCACTCTATTTTCCCTCTCCTGACAAGCCAAGGAGGGGAGGGATAGGGCAGCTTTGGTGGGCACCTGGTATCCAGTAAGGATCAGTAAGCATCTACCCACCACAACTGGCAAAGGACCTGGCTATGTTTATGGCTGCCAGTCAAAATCCTGACATCTGACACCTAAAACATTAATTTGGCCAAAAGCAGACTGTAAAATACCTCCAGAGCTGGCTAATTCCATGTGCTTGAGTTATGAAACAAAGCCAAACAAATGAGACAAACAAACAAAAAACAACAACAAAGAAAACTCATTAAGATATTTTAATCATTATTTAATTCACCTGTCTGGGACTCACTCTTGTGGTTTACTAGAACTGATCCTCAGTGATTTTGTTATCCAGCTCTGCTGGTTCTTTAAAATTCTGAAAATACAGCAAAACTTTCAGATTCTTATAAGACAGCACTTCAGGATCTTTGACTTTACATAAATTCTGGCCTGCTATGAAAATGAACAGTTCTTCAGATGAGAGCCTGATCTATCACATATCTAGGATATGTGCTGTTTCAACCCCTATGTTACACATTTTTGTGATTGCATCTCTTATGCTGTAAGAAAACCAAACCACAAACCCAACGTACTTCACATTTCTTGCATATATTATTTAAAAACCTTGTAATATAAAGCAAATGTTTCAGGAAATTAATATTGCTTATTAAGGAAAGCATCTTTCTCACAGTCCTACATTCACATTGAAATAATCCAAGAATTTGTCAATCACAAACTATTCAGCAGATACCAGAAACATAGTTTGGCATGCAAAGAAGTATTAGGAGTTTGAATGACACATTTATTGATAAAGTATGAATATATTCATTCTAAGTGTATATTTCTACATCACAAACTAGATTTAGTTTTCCACCTAGAGAAAACTAATTTCTTGTAAATTCATATTCAGCCTACTGTTATATAACCCTGATCAATATTGTTAACTCCTGCAAATCTTGCATTTTTTGGTAAAGAAATCTTCTATCAATAGAAAAAAAAATAGCACATTGGTGTGACAAAATTCAAACATTTGAGTTTGATTATGAGTACATAAGTCATTTCGCTCTTCAAGCATCCAGGAGACATGTTAAATGCATGTTTAAGAAGTATTTGCATTTCTTTTACCTTTAAATTTTTGGCATTTCCAGCAGATTAAAATATAAGTATGCAGGAATTGAAAGATACGAAAACTCAAGCCCTGTGAAACCATTTCCCCAACGTAATTATTTTAATTCATTCAGGATAGAAATGCAAATAAATCTTTTGAACACATACTGAGCACAGAAAATTGCAATGAGACTTCAATATGATTATTATAACGTGAGGGAGAATGTAGAGGAGTATTAGTGTAGCAGCTTGGAAATGAGAATTCCTAAGGATACAGGCATCAGATAAGCACCAACAGGGCTCACAATGCTTTTCTGTCCAGGAGTAGCAACAATAATTTTCAAATATCTGAAAATAAAGCAAACTATTACAACTTCTTCATAAACAAGTCAAATACACAATAACATGGGATAAAAAAAAATTACAATTGTCAAATATTTATGATTTAAGAAAGATGAGGGCCACAGGTATGTCTTAGTGTTACTCAGGACTGAGAAGACTTTGTGGGTACTACAACTGTGTGAGCTTTCATGCATTCTCCTTTTGCCCCTTTCTCTTTCCTCACAGATATCTTTTATGTAAAAAAAGATATAAGATCTGTCAGATGCATCAGACATTTTATTTCTGTCTGACAGGAAAAGTGGCAACAATCATTTATTCAGACATGTAAAGCTTTACATACATGAAGGTACACAGAGAGTGGAAGAGCACTCAGAAACTGACCTAGAACTAAAAGCTACTGCTTTTAGTACACAAAGAATTAATATGTTCACACAGACCATCACAGTTAATGAAGTTAGCTACAAATCAAATACTAAAATGCCAAAATAAAATTACTGAAAATTAAATTATTTAGCATATATAGAAAAGGCCAGAAAAGGATGACACTTTTCCATCACAAACATAATATCTTGATTCTCAGAGGTAACAGAGGAAACAAAGCCCACACTGTTTTTTGTGGTATTTCCTTCTTTTAAAAAATTAAGAATATTAAAGAAGTATGGGGAATTTTTTTTTGCTTGAAGATACATATTTGAGGAAAACTCTGATTAATTAAAAATTTATTCAATGTTAATTAGTTTGGAGAGTAATTAGTAGCCATACATCCACTCTAAGTAATATTAAAATAGTTTCATTTACTGAGCTTCACAGATCTATTTTTTCTTTACATAATTTTTTTTTTTTTTGTGACAAATGATATGGAAATCACTCAGCAAATTCTGCCATAAGCTCAACATCCTTTCAAACACAAAAAGGGAAATGTATCGCTCTAAGGGTTGTAAGGAAAGCCAGAAAAGAAGCAGATAACCATACACTTCAACAGATACATTACACGGGAGGGAATATATTACCAGATGGAATAAAAAGCTCAGCACTTTTCCAAGAACTAGCCTGAGACTCTCATATCATCTGTCTCCTGGTCACTAGCTATGAATAGATATAATGGGTCCTCTTGCTTACAGATACCAATATACTTTAAATCAAAAAATTATGGTTTTGCTTACAGTGACACAGTAAGTTGAAAACAATCCAAAAAGTTCAAACAACACAACCACCAAAAGACCCTTGTATAAAAGCAGTACTAGACATTTCATCTTAAACGAAGAAATTAAAAGGGTTATCAAAATATTTGAAATCAATCCAGACTTACATTTTAAAAAGCATGGTTAAACTAGTTTGACCCCATTATGGATACTCATTCAGGATTAAATTTACTCCATACAGCTTAGGTCACCTCCAAAAAAATTAATATAAATTACATTAAGGAAGCTAATTTTAAAAGCATTCTGAACAAGGATTCAATGCAATTTAATGAATCTGCTTCAAATCTGGTTAGCGTGTATTAATTTTTTGCCTGTCCTTGTGTAAAGCCACCCAAACAACCTGGAAATGTTATCCTGCAGAAAAGCCTTGGCAGGTCTAAGAGCACACCCCATAATGTATGCAAGACCCTCTATAATAAGTGTGAGCCTTTATTACAGTTTTACTTATTTTTCTGCCTAACTTTATTTTTAAAGGGGATATTTGCGTTTAAATTATTAAACTTGGAATTTTTTTTTTGTAGTAAACCAATTTCCCTCTTCTTGTAGCAGTGTTAAAATGAGGACAAGAATCTCCTTTTAGACTAATACTAAAAGTAATCACAGAGCAAGATTTCCAACTAAGCCTAGAAACTTCCATAATAAATCAGCATTTCCATGTTTAAAAAAGTTTATTTTTATATAGGAAATTCAGCATTTTCCAGGAAATCACAGGTTTTTACTCTTAAAATCTAAAAAGAAGGTGTGCAGTATGTGAAACCCGTGCTCATTGGTTGTTTTCAGTGTTTAACCCTTATTTATATGTAGGCATAAAGCAATCTCAAACACAGCAAATTAATATGTTAATTTCATTTAATGTACCAATTTAAGCAGATAGTAAGATATTCTAAAATTATCCATCTTTTACAGGGAAGCCCAAGATTACCTGGCTTACAATAACTCTCAGACCATGCGCAGCAAGAAGTAAAGGAGACACAGAAGGTTCTGATTGGCAAGGAAGGGTAACACTACCTCTTAGTAACCTGTCTGCCCTTGTGCACCAAGCAGGATCCTTCAGGGCTTCCATCTCCCAGCTGGGTGCACGTTGGGCTGCTCCTGCAAATGCTTCTGAGGCTATTCCAGTCAAAATGTACCAGATTAGCAAAACCCTAATATTTAAAGTATTGACAGCAATCTTCTGAAAGGGCATGCAGTGATAGGACAAGGGTTAACGGCTTAAAACAAAAGAGGACAGGTTTAGATGAGGTATTAGGAAGAAATTATTTACTGAGAGGGTGGTGAGGCACTGGAACAGGTTGCCCAGAGGGGTGTGGATGCCCCATCCCTGGAAGTGTGCAAGGCCAGTTTGGATAGGTCTAGTGGAAGGTGTCCTGTGCTAAAAACATTGGAATGAAAAATTCTTCCTTGTGATGCCATTTAAGTGAACTATTTAGACATTTCATGAGGCATTTTTAAAGGAAATTACTTGAAATTTTAGAAGTTAGAGCACAATCACTAAATTCAGAAGTCAATTGTTAGCTCTAGATTTGGTCAAAAGAATGACTGCCTGCTTTTCCTTCCTTTAAAAGTAACTATCTCCCATTAAGTACTGCAAATATCTTTACTGGTACAGCTTTACTGGTCTTTGCTTATACCCATTCTGCTGACCAGCACAACCAACAGAAAGCTAATTCTGTGTCCCATCTTAATCTCCTCCATAGGTAGGTGTGAAAGAGAGGAAAATAGTAGATGAGCAATGCATTCTCTCTTCTACCAGATTCCAGGGAAGTCTTAGCCAAGGGGCTCTGGCAATCTTATCTCCCCTTTCCCTCTTGCTCTCCTGTTTAGGAGTGGGTCATAATTATTCCAAGGCAAATAGAGTAGCAACCATTTTTAGGTCACTGACAAAATATTTAAGTGAGAAAGCCTGGAATAATCAGATCATCACAGAGCTTTTCCTACAGCTGGGATGATCTAAATCCAAGCACTCATCAATTTAAGACTGAATGTCATGTATACAGCTACTTAAAAATTCATCTGCACAGCTTTATCGCTTCTGCTGTCAAAAACTAGTAAATTCTTATAATTTGATTTCAGCCTAAAACATCTTAGAAACTGACTCTAAGTGTTACTATTTTAAGAACCACTTGTAAATTGAACCTGCAATCATGCTTGGGCAAGGACAGATTTGCAAGTTCTTAAATCGCTAGTAGTTTCAGCCAATAATCAACCAGACCAAACCGGAGCAAATTTTTAGGTTTTTTAAGTCAAAAATTGCATTTTCAAAGCACTTTTAAAAGGAGTTAATCTCATACTGAAATGTGTCCAAAAAACTTTGTAAACTGGAACTCTGCTTGGCATCAATTAGTATAGAAAATTACAGGCCACAAAGAACTGATTAAACTACTTCTTGCAACTAAGAAAAATAAAAATCTCATGACTCATGGGTATGACAGGTGCAAAAGAATTAAAGTCGAGGAGAGAATGCCACACTACCAATTTCAGACAGATTTGCATTGTAAATATATTTAAATATAAGCATTTAGGAAAATAAAACAAACACATGTTACCAACCCACTACTAAGCTAGTTCAGGCAGCTAGTGCTACCTTCAGAAACAGGGTGGAATTTTTGTGTGGTTCCTCACGGGAGGCTTAAGATGATGACAATTTGCATAGAAGAGATTGAAGCCAAATAATTCTGGGAGATTGGATGAGGCAAAGAAAGAAAAATTTTTATTGAATAGAATGAAAACATTACAGAGAAAAAAGCACTTCATTCAGAAAATTCTATTATTCATTTAATTACACCTAAGAGTGCTAAGATTAGGGGGAAAAACCTAGACTATCAAAGGAACATCAAGACTGTAACTAAATCCAGTTTTCACAGAAAATGTAAAACACTGATGGGAGAAGGACATGGAGAGATTTAATCACTCAACATGACTACTTTATGCCAACTGCAAGTAATTTGCAACATCTGCCTGTAAAACAGGCACCTTAATGAATCCCATCTATCAAAAGCCTTCACTTAAAGCAAGGCTTGTTTTCTGGATCTTCTGCACAACCATCTTCATCTGACATACTTGCTTTAAAAGGATGCAAGGTGGTCACTTGCTTCTCAGGTTTGTAGGGCTTGGCTTTTGCTACAATAATTACTAAAAGAGGCTATTCCTCAAATGTATCCCACCTGCTTCCCCCAGGTTTTCCTAAAATCATATCACCAGTCCAGCTATGGAAGTACGAGACTGAACATCAATTTATACCCACCTGAGACTCTGCAATTTCACACCAATCTTCCCCAGAGGCAGACCAGTAGACCTTGAGAACAGAGTTAGGATGATCCTGTAGTTTGAGATATTTGCCTTTGAGCCTCCCAATCAAAGCCCCACACACCAAGTGCTTCCAAATTAAAGAAAGCAGACTTGAGCTTCAGTTTCCCACTTCCTGGACTAGTCACTGAGATGCCTAGATGTAGTCTGAACACAGGACCCTAACAACAGGCTGGTGAATTGTGGAAACTGCCAAGCCTCAGAAGAGGTTTTGGTTTTAATACTATCAGTTAAGCAAGTGTGCAAGAAATCCTTCCTGAAATCATACGGGCTGTTGTTTGATGTGCACTTGCCTGATATCGTTCTGACACACTTCCTGTACTTGGTGCAATGTCTTACTCCTGGCAAAATGACTTCACACAACTCCCACTGAGCACTATTAATTTAATTTATATCCTTTTTCCCTTGCTTTCAGTAGGATTGTTCCCAGAATAAGAGTTTTCCTGTACAAAGATGCATAGTCATAATCCAGCTCCTGCTGAATACAGCTGTGAGAAGTAATTTTGCATGCCTTTGAGTTTGTTATTACGTAACCTTCCTTTGGCTTACCCACATGGAGAAATACTAAAATAAATTAACATTTTACTGGCTCTGTAATTGGAAGTGTCTCTTCGAAACAAGTATGTTTATCAAACAGTTTGACTAGGAAAATACATTATTGTAGCTGCAGTTACCCAAATTACATGCTGTCTAAAGCAAAAAGGGCAAAAGCCATCTGGCTCCATATAACTTACATTTTCTAGACAGCTTGCAGCTGGTTCTGATTAAGCAGCATCTCAGCACTCCCAGAGATCTATTTTTAACTCTGCAACTTTATTTTTAGTGCTCGCACATCCAAGGCACATGGTGTTTACATTAATAAATGAACAACCGCCTACGGTTAAAATCTTTGTGCAATTCTTGTGGCACAGTCACTGCGCAACATAGATGGATGGTTAAATAAAACATCGTGGGTTCTAACTGAGGAGAGCTTGTGCACCTCCTGCCTCTCTACAGGACTGCAGAAAGTACCTCTGGACAGCTGGAATGGCAGGAAGAAGACAGTGATGGATAATAGGATGATTTACGTCTCAAGTAACATTGGGTGGCATACCCAACTCCTGACCAGAAAAATTTCTCCTTTTTTTTTTAATGTGGAATAATTATCAATGTACAATTCAGAATAACTGAAATCTGCTGCTAAAGCCCTGAAAATGTCAGAACAGTGGATGCTCCAAGTCCATGAAGCATTATCTATTTCTGGATTTATAAATAGACACATGCACACAGAGTTATACCTGATTTTTGACTGGAAAATATCAGATAATTCTTGTACCATTAAAACACCCCTCTCAAAAGGATACTAAACACATGCACCAGAAAATTTAAATGTAGAATATGCTTTGTGATTTTTTTTTTTTAAGGTCTCTTATTTTTTCCTTCCATGGTATAACTGAATTGCCACATCATAACTGGGGAGTGAGGGGAGGCTAAGACAAATAAACTGGTATAATGAAGTAAAATACAGCTAAAATCTAAAGCTAATTCATGCTCAGTTCCATAGTATTAATTCCATTTTGCTTGAACTTGTAACTTACTGTATTGCATAGACCATTGTGTACATGTGATATCTTCCATCTCAGATCTTTGCTCTTCCCAACCAAAGCAGGCAGCTGCACCAGCCAGTGAGAGTTGTCAAAAGGACCTGCTGGCACTCTGCAAGAGTGTGTGCTTCCAGAACAGGTTCTGGGCACTTATACCAAAAGGACTATTAATCTCTAATGTAAAAGGTTTTTACTTCTTCCAGAAACGCTTCCCAGAGGTAAGAAAATACAAAACACAACAAAAGTAATCCAGATTTCCTTTTGCACACAATTAAAGGAATTTGCTCTTCCAGTCCATACCTGTGCTACACCACTAATATAACCAACCTTGGAACTAGTGCCAGCTAAACACTTTAGAAACCTATCAGTGAGAATGCTTTCAGCACCATAAAGTACTGACTAGCTGTAAAATCTTAGTCAACTTTGAAACAAACCTCCATTTCCACACTAGGCATGCAGAGTGCTACTGAAGCTAGTCCCAGATCCCTTGTGACACTGAGGATGAGTGCCAAGAGGAAGGGAGGCTATTTCCCCAGGAAGTTCTTTCAAAAAATTTCTTTTCCTCACTAACACTTTAGACACACTTTTTCTCATGTATTCTTAGGTTTCTGCATATGTCTTCTCTATATACCTTTTTTATTACATTTTTGTTCCTCGTTCTTTTAATCTAAGCCCAGCACTTCCCACCTCCATGGCTCTTAACATCTTCACTCTATCTCACTTTCCCTTCTCTATGCTGCTTTCAAGCCCCTGTGTCACTGTCCTTCTTCCAAATCCTCTGCATACCAATGCTGGGTTTGCTTAATTTTCAGTTTCCTGGCTGGGGAGTTTCTTGCTGAAAGGATTTATAAAGAATAATACTGATTTATTAAATTCCAATATACTTTTGGGGGTCTGCACCCCAAGGACAGCCACTGCACTTTAGTCTCCCTGCCAGAGAAATGAATGGTGCCTCCACAAGTCTATAGGCACTCCTTATCAGCTATTTGAAATCAAAGCATTTTTCATCTAGCACAGATCCCTTGGATGGTAATAACTTAAGGAGTGCAAAAGGGAACAAGCTTTCTTGTATGTTTTGTGAGGTAAGGCAAGTAGTATCCAATGTATCCAAAAACATGGTGCACAAGGCATGTTCTAATATACCCGGCTGAAAAGCTAAAACATTTCTGAAGTCACAGAAATAACACATGGGAAAGGTGATGCAGTATTTCATGTAAAAGCACTGTGTTTTGAGTTCCTCTCTTTTCTTCTACTCTTTAAAAATAGCTGAACAGAAAAGACAAAGTACTAAGTGGCTATTTCAGGATTTTCCTGACTTAGCTTACACATATTCATGAATTTGTCCACAAAAAAAATCGTCTAGGGCAACTGCTGAATGCTTCAATGGAGAAAAAATATATATTCATAAGGATCTGAGGCAGCTTTTGAGCAATATAAAAGAGTGCTCTTTGCAGCTACAGCAACTACTGAAAGCTGAGTTGGGGATATCTAAATGAGCTATATTCACTTTAAGTCACTATAGATATACTTCAAGGCTAGAGAAACAGCTGCAAGCACCTTAGGGGCTGCTGTGAAAGATATCTGATGTCTGCTTTCTTCATGAAGCCTAAAGTCTGTGTATTGTGCACTGGCCTTTATTGTGGGGTACTGCCTCAAAATAGTACTATCTTAAAGTACACAGTAGATGCTTTTTTATTAAAGTGATGTGAGTCACACAACACAGAGCACACACAACACCTCTTTGTCTCTATACCCACAGAAAACCTTTTTTTGTTCTGCCATGCCCCAGATCAGTAATCCGTTGTGAATTTCTCACCCAGATAATTTTCCATTTCCCAACACAGGAAAAATCAAAAATATAGACAATGTGAAACTTGTGCAAATGAATGACATCAACATTGAATTTTGAAAAATCTGCAGTCTTGCAAAGCACATATGCAGCCTTAAAGAGCAGTACACAGAGCAAGCCACGTGCAAGGAACTGTCATCTCCATTACTCATATAAAGACAATATCCTACAGTCAAGCACTGAGGGGTACAACCCTTATTAATCCATAATCCAGACAATTGAGAATGACAATATCTGCAAATTGAGGGTTACAAAGCAATGAGAGATTAATAAACAATAAGTACTTCCATAATTTTAATTTTATGGAAGAGAAACTTTCCTTTCACTTCCAGGTAGCACCTTAAAAATCCAAGAGAAAAAACATGAAGAGATTTAAAATTGTTATCTATGAAAAAAGGTTAAAGTAGATTTTTACAATTTATTTAAGAGAAGACTGGAAAGAACAACTAATGATATCCTAGGAGAAGAACATTGAACAAGTTAGAGGATAAAATAGGATGGCAGAGGTCACTAGTCCTCTTGTCTTCAGGTCAGCTGTTAACTGCAATTGATAACAAAGGGAACTTTGGGCAGGAATTCAGGGATCCTAAAATAGCTCAGTGCTTTTCTTTGGCAGAAACTGCCAAAATGTTAAACCAGAAATTTTGAACTCACAATATCTTATGTTTAACAAATGGGAGTTTTGTCAAACCATCTCAAGTTGCCTTCCTTTCTGTCAGAATTTCCTGCCAGAGGTCAGTACCTGAAGAAGACTCCCTGCTGGAACAGAGGTTGACATTGAGGTTGACAACATCAACACCCCACCTCATAGCCCAACTACAGTCACCACAAAAATTAGGTATTACCTCAGGACCTCTGACAGCTGCCCAGCTTTGTCATTATTAAAAGAACAAACAAAACAAAAATCCAGGTATTGCATGACATCAAAATCCTCCTCTGCAGAGAATAGCAGTCCAAAACATCTTTTGTGATAATCTGTTTCAGGCGTCATTAGCTTTCCAAAAGAAATTCTCAGAGATTATAAATCTTACATATCTAAACTGCAATGCTAAACAGAAATAGATTTAACTAGCAGAAATATAAATATATAATATTTATTAAGTGTTTTTCTAAATCCCACACAGAAACAGGTCATCAAGAGGGACTGTGGAACTTACTGTTGTATTAGCTTTTAAAACTGAAAAAATCATCTTGTCTGCTTGGAGATGATAATTTAAGAAAAAAACCAAACTCTGAGGCAGGTTCAGACCATGAGTTTCATTGGTCTAGCAGGGCTTGGCTCCACCCACAATGTGCACATAATCATCTGAAGTAAAGCATGACACACAACCCTCCCCAATTTAAATCATACCTTGAGCTTCCTTTAGACATTAATTTACCAAATGCTACGAAGCAGTGCCTTATTTCTAGATTAAGATATTCCATACACTCTAACATTTCAATTTTGTAATAAAGTTTTGAAATTGCTACCAGCTTCAAAATTAAGGTGCAACAAAATAGTCTTGCTTTTTGTGAGTTACCAAATCTGCAAATTACCTGTTATAAGTGTTATAATTATCACTGCAGAAACACTTATTCTGCAGAAACACATCTGCCAGAGACAAAATTAGGAGGTGGTGTGTGGGTGTGAAAACATTAAAAGTTGCCAAACATGCCTTTTTTAGGGTATTCAATATAAGCAGTATTCATACAGCTAACCTAATACATGAAGAACCAAAAACTTTTTATTCATGGAGTTTAATCCAACTTTCTGTATTAGGCAACATTTTAGAAACACACAGCCTTACCAAATTGCAGATGCTATAAATTTATATAGCTAAATATTGAATGGATGATCTTTTAACAGAGCACATTTCACATATCCCTAACTGCTTTGCATTGCATATGTCTTGATGAATGTGAAAGAATGCCTGGCAGCCAGATGCTGAACTATCACTTTAAAAGTGCTATGCTGATGATGTGACTTGGTTGGTCATTTCATTCAGTTATAAAAACGTCCACTGAGCCTCTCGAGTCTGCATGGACAGAACAGGTATTTCTTAAAATCCATAAACAAGAAAGGACCAGTAAAATGAAGTAGTCCTTAGTACTTCTCTCCAGCTTTACCTATGGTTAAGCAGTCCCACAGCTATGGGGGCTGACCATGCTTCTCTTGTTCAAGGATGACTCGTGATCCTTTCTTCCCAATGCAGGACATGAGCTAAATGTACTTTTTCTCTTCCCTCTTCCTTCCTAACTCTGCCAGGATCATTGTGTGGCCATGTAGTAAATCACACTGAGAAACAAATCTAGGCTAAAAACAACCCTTACTTTTGGGAACAGCTGAGCCTGGATTAGTTCCTGAATTCATCTCATCCTGTGGCGACACAAATAAGTATACCTGGCACAGCTGAGCAGTCCATGAGAAGAGTGAGAACAACGGGCAGCCAGTCACTAGAATTGCTTATTCTGGCACTGCCACTGAAAAAGACTTCCCAAAATGTAACCTTCCCCTGGTGGCTCTTTGAACCATGCAGCTCCACTGGCTCTCCTGTCCTGGAGGTGACACTGACCTGTCTTCTCCCCCCACAAAAACAAATACACAAACACACAGCAATGAGTCTTGACACCACATCACTCAGTGATTGAAGTGAAAGAGTTATGTGATGAGCCAAACCACTCAGGAGGTAAATTGTGTTTGCAGCAAAGCAGGAAGCATGAACATCTTCCCCACTACTTGTGTTTTCAGATATAAAGAACCCTGCTAATAATGAGACTATAACAAGATCTCTTGTCGCAACAGCAATTCTCCACACAGAAATGTGAGAATTGACAGAGACAAGAATTAGGAAAACCAACTGATCTGCCAAATAGAGTACAGCAACGAACCACCTGGAGAGGCAAAACTTTGTATTCATAGTCTTTGAGCTATATTGATCTTCTTGAAAACACAATATAATCCTGAACTTTCCCCGCCAATGCCACCCTCCTTAAACAACATGTTAGACGGTACATTAAAGCAAATATCATCTGCAGAAGAACAAATAGATTATTTGGTATGACAAGACTAAGAATGGAATTCAGATGCTGGAGAGAGGGAGAGAAGTAAAAACAAACAAAAAAATTGAAAAAAAGATAAAAAAAAAAATAAAGGAACAACAAAAGTAGATGCAATTATCTAGCACTGGTCTCACCCACTAATGAATTAGGATTTCTTATACTTGGCACAGTCCAAGGAATACTCTGTATATGTGACAGTCCAGCTGCCTAGATAGGAAATTCAGAGAGGGTAGTGAGCCCCCCCTTCCTCCAATACTATAAAAATTTAGGCCTTGGACCATATGGAATTAGAGCATAGGAAGACACATGTCAGCTACTGAAATGAAATGGGGAAGGGACATCTCTTTAGCTGAGGTTCAGATTAAGACTCAATTTAGAATTACACACAATTTCCATTCCTAGAGAAAATTCCTATACTTAGGAAAGGTTTACAGGTTATGTTAAAGAGTTTGCTTCAAGTAACGACAAGATTTCATGAGGCAATGCAGGATGCTCCCATAATGTCAGCCTCCAGCAAGCACAATGACTTCAGGATTACAGACAGCAAAGTAATAGAAGCAGAGTTGGTTAAATATTTCCTGTGAGATGGGAATCCAAACTTCTGAGTATGGAGGCTTTCCAAACTCCCTTAGAGTGATGGCAGACTTCTATTCAGTAAAAACACATGAAAATTTTGTCATACACTTAGTGACAATCAAAGCAACTTCTAGGTGGCTGTAGGGATTCATAGTTTGTAGTGATGAGCCACATGAGGAATCAGCCTCTCCACTATTTCCCAGCCTATTTCAATGGTTAATTATCAACACTGTTATAACACCTCATATTCACTCTCCAGAGAGAATGCAATCTCCTGATTTGCTTTTGTAAGGTCACTGAAAATATAAACATATACATTTACTTATTTAAAGTTCACTAGACTCCAATCAAAGTACAACTGTGCCACCTTGGATTAATGAACTACTTATAAGCCAAAGAGACAGTGGAATTCTGTGTTTTGCCACTGGACAATAAATTTGATGGCTCTTTCTAGAGGAGCACGTTCTAAGCAAGCACTGAGGATAAATTACATACTTAAGATGAGAAAGTTTTCACCTCTGATTTAAAAAAAGCCGCTCTAAAGAAGTTTTACGAGCTTTATAAAATAAGATTTATTTCCAGAAAAGTAATTTGTCTCTTAAGGTGCTAATGGTCAAAAGTCAGGCATGTGCTTTGGCTACACAGAACAAAAATAGTTGTTTTGAAAGACAAATTCCCAGGAGAAAAAAAACCATTCAGAAGACAACATTAGCAACCGACTCCTGAAAGAAAAGAGCAATATAGTTCCAATTGTCAAGCACAGTACCTGTTTGAAGAGATAGCAATCTTTTATGCATGTATAGGTTAAAATTTGTATGTATATATCATCTTAAATTACTGCAAAGTTATATCAAAAATACACTTCAGATTTATTTTCCTCAGTTAACCTGAATCTGCTGAAATTAGTAACTGATCCCACAACCCACTGTCTAGTTGTTGTCTTTATTTATTGACTTAAATTCTGAAGAATTAGCATACAAAATAATAAAGCTTCATGAACATGTGCAAGATGAAAGCACATATAAGAGCAGAACCATGACACTTTAATGGTTTAATTATCAATTTTCATTGTAAATGGTGCAAATTACTTCTAAGAGGAAGAAAAAAAAGCCTAGTATGTAGCTCAATGTATTTACAAACTTTAATTATAGCAAGTGAACAAGATGATGCTTTCTTATCTAATGCATGCACAGAGCATTTTATTCTTTATTTGGTAGTCTTGTACATTAAATCCCCAGTGGCAGAACACATTTTGAATCTAAATTTTTCATTCCAGCATGTTGGGATTTTACCTGGAAATACCTAGTTAAAGATGTCAGGCTTAAATTATTATGAGAAAAATACAGAGAGTGTGTCTAAACAGCAACATCTTTTACATTTTATAAGGGCAAACTTAAGATTTATGTCAGACTGAAGCTATTTTGGAATTCTGTAAGGAGATTCAAGAGGTCAAAATCTGAGCTGCACATCTCAGTCATGCTTTGCATTAAAAGTTAAGAAAAGCAGGGAATGCTGTGAGGCAAGAATCCTTCTTTTACACACATTATATTAAGGTTGAGCTTGTAGATTTATTTTTTTTTTCCTTTTTGAGATTTTAAAGAGCTGCAGTACTCAGTCATACATAGACAGATAGATATAGATAACACATGTATTAATCCTGGATCTTATTGGGCCAGATTAATTGAATTCTCCATATATATCTAATACAGCCTGTGACACAGTTCTTTTTTAATCTAAGAAAATTCATCACAAAGTCATCCCAAGGAACAAATGTATTTGATTCCTTCAGTCTACAGTCAGAAATCTGAAAAAGATCCATGCACTTGACTTCAATGGAACTTAAACACCTCCAAAACAGACCTATGTGTGAAGAAGTGGTTTTAGACTTTTGGTATTTAATTTACTTCTTTGTTTTAGACTCAAAGTTCTCTAACATCTTTTTACCAAAAAGCTGACAAAATACATTTTAAAGTAAGATACATGATTATTCATCAAAATATTCATCTGTTCACAGCATCTACTGCTGGTGAAGAGATGGTTACAGGACTGCAATATAAACATTTGATGCATTTTCATTTTAAAACAGTAGTGAAAATTGCATTTTGGAACTTTTTCTATATTTAGTCTTTACCAGTACGAGGGAAATTATTTATAAAAATGCAGAGAAAAGCAGAACGAGAAAACAGGGGGAGTCAGCTTTGCAGTGAGGAAAAACAAGCTATTTCTCATGAGGAACAAACAAATGCCTATCAAAGAAATTCAGAAACAAGATGACAGAAAAGTGATTCAAAAGTAGGAGCTGGCAGAATTTAGCATACAGCTCCTTTCTCTGCCACCCAGTTTACTAAGAAATATCACTTTCTGTTGACTATTGCAGCTCTTAGAAGACTCTAAAGACCTGAAAAAATACATAATGTTGTTGAAGTGCAGTAAAAAGTCTGGACAGAGATTTTCAAAATATTATATAACACATTTGGATTTCAGTTCAGTAACTACAGATAGATAAAAGAGCTGATTTCACCTGGGTGCATGCAAGTAAACCAGACACCTTTTGAACTTATCTTCAGCAGCAGGCATGTTGAAATGCTGCTGAAAACCAGGGACAGTAAAAAGCTCTCTGACCAGCTTTCCACAACAGCATTTCACCTGTCTGCAATATTAAAAACAAGAAACTGGATAAAGTGGATGTGTGGGTTTCCATCAGGAAACTGTGATACCAAACACTGCTATTTTACCAATAGTAAAGCAGCATCTGAAAAACTCTCATAAAGATCAAGATAAATAAAGGTATTTTTCTTCTTCATAATTTATTAGAGCCATGTATTAATATCACTTGTCTCTCTACCCTAACTACATAACTCTGCCTTGGCAGAAGGACTTGAATGGTTATCTGCAGATGTCCCTTCCAACCTAATTCTGTGAAATAAATATTTTCTTTTTCTGACCAGAACTTTTGATGCACAGCAATCAGTTCAGAACATGCAAAGGCTACAGAATGTAAACATTTCCTTAATGATCTAACCATTCATAACAAGCAAAGCAAACACTGCCCTGTTGAGATTCAGCATTCACCTAATAGCTTTACAGATTAGCAAGAGCCTGGCCCCTGAAGGTTCAAAGAGCTGGGATCAATTTAATAGGCTACAGTGTTGTTGCGAGTAGGAGTTGCTATGCTGGAGGCTCTGCATTCATTGCATCATGCAATATAAGGAAATACTCATGTGAGTTGGTTCTACAGAAAAACTCAATCCAAAGAGGTTCCTCAGATAATGTTTGAATAAAACATTCATAATTTTTGCTTGTTCAAAAAGTCTTTTAATGGGCTTTCAGACAACTTAGGTTTGAAGGGAAAGCAATTCTAAAGAAATACGTTCTTTTTCCACTTAGCACATCTCATCTTAACACCACAGAAATTTAGTACAGTGCACACAATCCTGTCTACAGCTTTTCAGAAATTTTCATTGACAGAACAAACCATCCATGAAGAGGGCTGGTCTATACCACTCATCTACAGAGTAGTACTGCCTTACCAGTTTGCCTCTTGCTTTTTCTCCTTTTTTTAAAAATATATTTATCTTCTGTGTAAACAGCATGTATGAATGTATATACACAAGCTATATATATGTGGGCTAGGTATATTGTAGAAAACAAAAAAGTACATTCAACCATTTTGTTGTAACTTACAAATAGGACCCAAAATATCAACATTTACCATATATTATGAAGATTTTCACGGGTTTAATGTACAAGACACACAGATTGATACTCAAATGAGATAGCATCCTGGTGTTACACCATAGAAAAAAGGGTTATAAATACTGCCTGTATACTGTATGTGCTCAAAGTGTCCTGCCTAAAAATTATTTCAAACTGCCCTAACCACTGGATGTAACATAACATTGCAACCTATTCCCTGAAGAAATTCAAGACTATCAGGAATGAAAAAGAGAAAGCACAAAACCCCCAACTCTAACACTGCTAACACTCAGGCTTTTGCCATTTATATTACAAGCCATAAATACAAGAACTGCCTCCCACAGGCTCACCATCACAGGAAGAAGCTGCTCATGTCACTGGCAATTCATTAATTTTTCTTTTGGAATACTAGGGACACCTGCAACCACTGAAGCATCTTACAGGTGAAGCAATTACAACCTGATACATATTTTAGACCTTAGTTGGAAGCTGAATCATAGGAATCACAAAGTCATGAAATAGTTTTGGTTGAAAGGGACCTTTAAAGTGGGATAGAACTGCCCTTCCATCTCTTCATCTCATAAGGTTAACCTTCATAAAAAGCAAAGTCCATGAGAAAGGAAAAGTAGCAACAACAATTGCAATTGGACAAAGATATTTGCCATGTACAAAAAAATATGCACCCTTGAGGAGGGCTGGAAAAGGGAACACAGTTACTATGGATGCAATAAGAAAATTTAGCAATGTTTATCTTCTAAAAAATTCCAATTAAATATTACCTGCTCAGAGAAATGGCAGGTTTCTCCTACCACTATTACTGGGAGTACACTGAAACCAGAAATTTCAGTGACTTCCAAAAGGTGACAAAGCACTGCACAAAACTTATCTCAGCCTCGCTCAGTTGGGGGACAGAAGAGATGCCACATGGAGATGCTCATCCTCCTCCAGTTCATGGCATTACCTTTAAGCAGGATGCAAGACTAAAATAAAAATAAATCCTGCCTCGCTGCTGTTTCACTGAAGGAAAGAAAAATTAGGATCCCAGGGCTGAAACTGCCCTTCAATACTGCATTTCTCTACATGCCACAGAGGCATATTGAAATGGTTGGTGATGCAACTCAGTTTTCAGAGGCAGACTCTAATGATGGGGTACACTAAGGAGTATATTTGAAAATATTTCAAAATATTGAATAATTCCAACCAAAAGTGATGTTCCTGAAGTATCTAGAAACCTTAACATATAATCTAATTATACCGAATATTTCCCTTTTCTTGCATTAGATGTAGCTGATAGAAACAGACAAATACACATTCACTTTAGTTATCTTCTTTCTTCATGACAATAAGAATAGTGGAAATTTTACTTTCTTTTTGTGAGAGCCAATTTAATGTTTGGCTCTTTCTACGGCCTGCACTTAGCACAAAAGAAGAAACATTAGAAAGATACCAAATCAGCTGGAGTATCTTGGCATTTGAACTCTATGTTTAGGGAAGTACAAGATTATTTCCTATTAAGCACCACTGTGATAAGATAAATATGTGCCTTTCTGCTGAATGCCCTGTTGTGCACTGTATGGATAATTCACTGCATGCACCAAATTGCACTGTAAGAAAAAGAGGCCAAGTGTGAAACTGAGCTATGTGTGACTCCATTTGATATAAAAGCTGTTGCCAGTTTTTAATACTACAATCAACAATTCTCAAAAAACGCTCACTGAATTAAATTCCAATGCAATAGGGTATGTACAGATACATACAGCTCACAAAGTATTACAGTGTTTTCCCTGATGCTTTTATAGGCTGTTTGCACAAAACCAAAGCAGTCATAAAATAAGCCACCTGTAAAGGGTTATTTTACCAACAGTACTAGGAATAGATCCTTCAAGTGTGGGCGAACAAAGTGTGAACCATATGGGACGCTGCAGAGATTTGAATTGGGGACTCTCACTCCTCAAAAGAACTGAAGTCAAGGCATGTTCCATATGCAGCATTCTGTTTTCTTGGAAGTTTAAACAGCTACTGATAGTTCACTTTCTATCAAGTGAACCTGCAGTTCAGTGACTCATTTTGCAGGCACTGGATAAAGTAGGTTCAGAGACCATTGTTAATTACACACATTTAAAGGAGGAAGCTCTGCAAAGAACACATATTATGGGCAAAGATGACGTTGGAGCTAAACGGAAAAATAACAGGATACCATTGTGAGTCTTTCTTTAAAAGAAGCATCTGTGCAAAGGCAAAAAATAAATTAATGTCTAATTACACATATTAAGAACAAAAATGTTACAAAATACCTATTTCTGTCAGATCATGACTAATCAGTTTCTTAAGAAAAACAATAAAAAAATCTTTTACATGTACTGTAGGATTATCTTGGCTTTAAAATTCTCACCTGTGATAAGGTACCCTCAAAACTGCCTTTTCTGCCTATACAGCCATTTTCCTGTTTTATAAGAAGTGTTGCATATCAGTCATTTTCCAAATACATTTCATCAACACAAAGGATTATATATTTCCTAAGAAGGCACAGTTTTATGCTGGAGTGAGGTATAAATATAAACAAACTGACCTGGTGTTGTGGAGCTCATTGTTCTTAATGGAATGGTATCTTGTTAAAGTGTAAAGCAAACTGTGGCAGAAGTTGTCCAGATTTGGAGATTCTTCTGGAAGTGGGGTGAATCTGAGTAAAATAAAGAAGGAAAAAAAACCTTTGACTATTTGTTGACAATGTAATATTTTTAAGATAATATAATTATGTCAAACACTTAAACAGAAGAACATTTGAAATTTCTCACTGCAAAGGTTCTTTCTCTAGTGTACTTTTTTGCTGCAAATTCAAGCACTGATGACCACTGAGAAGAAGACTAAAATTCAGAAATCCTAAAGCTTCCAAGCAGCTCAACTAGAAATTTGCATTACAGCCCATCTACAGTCATATAAGAACACCAGAAAGTAAAGGATGAATTGTGTCCTTCCACAAACATCTGAATTACATCCTTATGTAGAAGGATGTAATTCTCCATTTTACTGCAGTCAGCATTGAAACATGAATGTGCAGAAACTGATCTGCATTCAAAAGTCTTTCAGGAATAGCTACTACTTCCTAAAGCTCCAATGTTTGAACAGCTCATGAATAGAGCTTGTTGAAACAATTAGCATAGCTGAAGGGATCTCCCATGACAAGCTAATGACATCCCTGACACCACAAAGAGAGCTGCTAATGGCGTGGGCTGCTCCAGATTAGGGCAAGGAAGGTTCTGCAATTTGGCTGAAACCCTTTCACAGTCCTGTGCCATTCTCAGTTCAATACAGAAGCAGAGGCAAAAACGTTCCTCTAATATTCCCATTTGCTGAAAGTTTAAAGATATAGAGAAGCTTTCAGGGAACTAAAATATATTTTCATTCAAGCATGATATAAACAGCATAATGAGAGAGAAGGTTGTAGTGCATTACGACTGTGACTATCCTATTCAGCCACTGCTCTTGAAGTATCTAAGTAGTCAAAGATATTCTTAGTGCTGAATATTTTAGCAGCTTTTGTCACTTTTTTTAAACTACCAACTGCACATTTAGTTTCAAGCTGAGCTCAGCCAAATTCGAGATAGTAAATTACATTTTAACCAAGTATAATCATTTAAGTTTAGCATCATTATCATTCAAGAAATGAAAATCACACATTTAGATAAGTAACTTCTGCTTTTATGCCCCCTAAAGCAAGCTGGACATACACTGCTCAAATAGGCATGATATTTGGACACTACCAGTACTCCAGCAGGCAGCACCTGTAAAACCAAAATTCATTGTACTTGATAAAAATCCTACTTTCCCTTGCTTGCCTCATGCAGCAAAATTAATTAAATATCAAATGGAACCACTATAAAACTGAACTGACTCTACTATTAAGCCCTACCCAAAATGTGCATTTGGGCAGATCCTTACTTTGGATAAGTAAGGACCACTGCAGCAGGCAAGATTTATCAATAAAAGTACAACCGATACACAATTCAAGAGTTCTAAGATTCTACTTAATTTCACTGATCTCATTATTATCTTAGCAGCCACACAGATCGTGAAAAAATATTTTCCAGTGAATCCAACATCCATTCATTCAGTATCCAAACTCAGCTAGGACAATGTGGTTTCTCTCAGAAAGTAGAAAATGGATATTGATGCATGATTGTGGGCTTTACTTGAGTGAATTCTCAGCATACATTTAAGGTAAACACAGAATTTTTGAGCATTAGGAAAATTCTGGGCATCAGGATTAGACAATATTCTAATACTTGAAATTCACTAATAATCCCCATAACTGAAACTATAATTTTGTTTAAGTTAGCTTCATGTAGACCTCCCATCTAAGCAAACATTTGAAGCTCATATGAGAGCAGAGAGCACATGGTCAGTTCTGACTGCACTCTCAAATGGGTAAGCTAAGATTTCACCTCACAAAAAAAGTCTTACTTTTTTTTTCACTCAATAAAGACAGTGCCTAGTAATTGGGATAGTTGTGAATGTGAGATAGAGAAATCAGTAAATACGACTGGCATGCTCCTGTCAGTGCAAATATTCCATCTGAGTGACAATCTGTACCCAAAACAGTGGTCCCACCAACCCTGGACCGGGTTACGGATACCAGCTGTGCTGAAACTGTAAAAACAAGCTGCTCCCTAGCTCTTCCTAGTTCCTTCCCTAGCAAGGAACATTTACCCTTGGAGAAGAGTCAGGTTTAGGGAAGATTTAAACAAGCTGGCCATACATAAGTTCATGTGACTTGAGGGAATGGATGCCCCCACAAGTCCTGAGGGACCTGGACAGCATCACTGCAAAGCCACTCCCAGAACAGATTTGAAAGGTCACGACTATCAAGGCAGGTTGAAACAGACTGTAAGAAACATCTCTCCTGTCTTTAGGAAGGACAAGGAGAACAGAGAGAACCAAAGTCCACCTCAACTCAATGTTTTGGAAGGTGATGGGCCAAATAATCCTGGAAACAATTTCCAAGCATGTGAAGGACAGGAAGGTGGGGGGAAATAGGCAGCCTTTATTTATGAAGGGAAATCATGCTTGGCCCACATGATAGTTAGAAAATAGATGGGAGGAGAGCTGAGAATGTTGTTTATCTTGAATAAAGAAAAGCTTTCAGCACTGTTCCCCAGAACACCCTCACAAACTGTGAAACCCAGGAAAGTGGACAGCAAGGTGGCTGAAAACAGTCTGTGCTGCCAAGCTCCAAGGGTTGTGATCTGCAGGCCAAAGTCCAGCTGGAGGCCAGTCCCTTCAATGGAGCCCCCAGGGGTCAACACTGGTGCCAGGACTGCTTTTCATTAAGGACCTGGCTCATGGTACAGAGCATAACCTCAGCAATTCCACAGACAATCCAGAATTGGAAGGAGTGAATTGACAGAGCAGATGGTTCTGCTGTCATTCAGAGGGACTTCAATGGGCTAGAGAAACTGGATCTACTGAATGCATGTGCCAAGGCTGGGGTGGGTGGCAGGGAGCAAAGTGAGAAACAGAAAAAGCCCCAAGATCAGAGGAAAAGGAGATGCTTCATTGCAGAGTAGCTAGGTAAAAAGCAGTAAAGAAGACAGACCAAGACTGTTCTCAGCCATCCCCAGAGACAGAAGAGGCAAACAGTATACACAAACTGAAATATGGGCAATTCTATTTAAACATTAGAAGGTACTTTTCCCTGTTATTGAGGCCAAACATCCAATAAATAGGCTTCCCAGTAAGTTTTTTGTTTCCATCCTTGGAGATTGTACACAGTCCGGGGCAACTTGCTGTAGCTGTTGGTGTGGACTAGGTACCTCCTCCAGAGGTGTGGAGATGCTCTTGTTACTACTTGATTTTTCCTTTTCAAGATCACCAAAAAGACAGCATCAGCATTGAATAGTCAAGGCAGTTAAACCTAGTGAGAATAATTCCAGTACAGGAAAGTGTTCTGCTGGGATTCCCATAAAAAGATTTCTGTTAAGGAATTTCGTAAATTCAACTGTACTGGTAGTCTTATTTAATGAGGTGGCAGTTGGCATCCTTCCTGATACTCTATTTCCATATATGTCATGTAAATGCAGAGCTTTCACTAAGCTGAATGTTGTTGTTCAGGTTCAGTTTTAACAACTCCTTGTAAATATGATACAAGGCTCACATTGTCAAAGCTCCCATTTAGAACATGAAAAACTCCACATTACCATGTACAGAATTATATTCACAACACAGACACTCTCATTCAAATACATTTCTACTGATAAGCTGACATTTCTTCATTTCTTTTTCTGAAGGAATGTCAAAGTGCAAATTAGACACCATGAACTACAGTGCCACATATTTTTTAATGTTAGCACTGAAAATTAAAAAAACCCAGCACAGGCTGTTGTGCATTAAAATTTCATGAGAGGTGCTTTGCTCATTGGGAGATGAATTTGTGCTCCATCTCCACTCACAAAAAACAGCACACAATTCCTGATTGGCCAAATCCTGAAGATAGTAAGCTAAGGTACAGAAAGGGGCTCCAGGATTTAGGATAGACTAAGTGCACTTCCTAAGGCACTACAATTTAACATTGCCACACTCACATTCTAAGGGTTTGTTTTACTACATTTTAACTGAAAGATAATTCATCCTTTATTCATTATCAAGCTGGCATTTTAGAATACAGAACAACATACAGCAAATTAATTTCTACATTCATGCATATCACTGGAGGTGATGCTACACATTAGCAACTCTTATTTGCTCATCCAAGAACCATACACCTTCCCCTTTTTCTTCAAAGGAAATTCAACAACTGATGCACCTTTGAAATGGCTACAAAAGAAGAGTGCAAGATGGAATGTAGGTTTTCATGCCCACCAGCCACCACAAACCTTATGTTTCTCATGACTACATTTTAGGTACAGTATTTTCTAACACAAATAAGCATTTCAAGTTGACACTATCTCTTTAAACTCATCTTTCACTATGTTGTCCCAAAACTACATTTTTTTCTATCTTGTGCCTATATGTCAAAATTCTTCTGGGAATTGAGTTTCTGAGATATAATGCAATGAATACAAATTAACAGAATTCAGATGAAAAATATATTTTTACTTCTATTTTCCCTGTGTCCCAGATGAATTTTTCATGAGAACTTCTGAAATGAATCCATAGTTTTCTCAACTACATCCTGGAGGTATCTTCCAGATCTCTCTCTTCCAGGAGGATTTTTAACCTAAAATAGCTCTATTTGAAAAGGGGTCTAGAAAATTATTATGAAAGACTTTGTGGATAAAAATATAAAATTATACACTTCATTAAATTCTGAACATGACAGGTCAGTACCCTTAATAATACACCTAGTTGTTCTCTGCTGCATATATTGTTTCAAAATAGCTTTCAGTTACTTAGAAACAAATTGTTTGGAATTGAGATTAAAATGCTGGAGGCCATTAAGAGTCACAAGTGCTCAAGAGTCAGAAGAAAGAAATATTCACTTCTCACACTTAACAGCTTGTGAGTTAAAAAGCCAAACATGTAAAACAGCTGTAAGAATTAGTACAAATGCAGTTGTCCAATGAACAGTTCAGCAAAAAACTCAATTAAATGAAATATGAAAGCTTAAAAACAAAACAACAAAAAACAAAAGAACAAGAGTTGTTCTTTCTAGAATATGAACAGCATGATGCTTAAAAAAATACGTGTTTCTAAATGAAAGGTATTTTTCAAAAGAAAATTGTTGAATAGGTATTCATGCAGCATCTAATAAAAAAATCACATTAAAAAGACATCAAGCTGTAGATCTTAGAAAAAATAATAAAAAATCCACTACCACATAATGACTGGAAGACAAATCACAATGAACTTTTACTGAAGTTATTTGCACCCATGTAAGCCAAACCCAGAGTGCCAAATCAAATCCTTCTAACCTTGTATCAAACTTCTAAATTTGATTAGGAAGTAAACTGGCATATGGGAAAGGTGGTAAAGTGTTAAGGAACGGTGTGAATTCCAAGACAAAGTACTTGAAGACATCAGTTCAAAAAGCAAATGGCTATTATAATTGGTTTAAAAATGTACAAGAAGTGGAAGCTAAAGCAAAACCAGGACATTAGCAGCACATGCAATTATGCAGTGACCTTTATATGCAAATACAGTGCAGATTTACTTGCAGTAAAAAGACCAAAGCCCAGTCCAATAGACATTGGGGTATATATCTGCTTCCAGTGGGAATTTAGGGGTTTCACAGCAAAGCATTCAGAATCCAGAGCTCAGTGCAGCATTAAGTATTTCACCACGAGGTATTCAGGCATCTTATTCTTAATTAGGTATCTACTTAAAGACTTTTTGAAGTCTGTAAAAATTTTGCAGTGCATTCCTTTGAAGGTAATGTACTAAAGAACCACTCCAGCAGCAAGTCCTGGAATTTCATACTCTTTATATTTCCCCAACAAAGTAATTTTTTATGTGCCTAACAGAAAAGTACATCTTACAGAATCTGTAAAGAATTCTCAGCTCTACTTCTAACATGCAAATATTTATTTTGACTAATAAGTCAAATCACTAAATTTTAGCAATTCTCATATGCAATATTAAGCAGTGTTAGACCTCACACATGCTGTGAGCACATGGCTCACACAGTTGTGAGAGGCTCAGACTTCTGTCCTGTAAAACAAATCCTCCTTCCTGAAATTCTTTAAAGCAAGCAATAAAGCCATACTGCTATTTCAACAGCCTCTTTTACATTCACTGCCTAGTACAGAGATGAGGCAAATAAGTTTTCTAAAAATCAAGATGAGATGATGTCTTCCACCAAAACAGAATCCAAGGTCTCAATCAACAGGATCAAATAATGTGCTGCTAAGCTGCTGGCTGGGCTTTCTGCTATGCCAGTTACAACAAATTGGCACAAGCTTCTGCTCTGTTTCCCAGAAATCAGTTAGAAATACAATATAGCTTAAAAAAAAAAAAAAAAAAAAGAGCCAAATGACCTTTTTTTCTTTCAGCCTCAATCAGGATTTGGAACTAGTTCACCACAGAAATACTGCAGAAATATTTCTGCTGCTGCTTAAGTTGTTCTGCCTTCCCCTTTCATGCCAGCCCTTTGTCTGAATTAAAAAGGGTGCACATCCAGATGTGCCCTCCCAAAGCAGAGCTGATGTACAAGACTTGGCCTCTATCAAGTACAACCAGGTAGTAGCAGATACCACAGCAGGTGAGGGACTGCCCTATATGATGCTTTCAGAGCAGGAAAAGAAGATATGAGACAGGCCTATTTAGGTCCACATTTTGATTTTTTTTTAAATTATGCCAGATTTTAATCAGTACTGAAAACAAAAACTTCTTATAGGGAAAAATCAAACTTAAAATTCAGAGTTCACTGAAGCACACAAGGAAAGAAACAAAACTCTTTTTCATTCAAACAAACAGGTTGTCCAGACATCATCTCCATCCTTGGAGATATTCAAACCCCAAATGAAAATGGCCTTGGCCAGTCTACTATAGCTGACTTTGCTTTGTTCATCTGAGTGAATTAGGAAATCTCTAGAGCCACTTTCCAGCCTCAGCCATTCTGCCACAAGACACACACAGAACAGTCCTTGTAGGTCACATCAAACTGGGTACAGTCCTCTCCCCTCATGCAGGACTGTGGACAAACTTCCATCAGATGAATACAACTGGAAGAAAGAATCTGTCTCTTAAAACTTCTCAAAGAAGCCACAACAAGAAATTACAGAGTCCAAATTACTTTGAAGGAAATCACAAATTCTAAGTTTCTTTTACTTTGACTCTTACCCAGCACTATGAAAACTAATTATCTAAGCTCCTGGTAAGAAACCATCAGACAACTCATGCACTCAATTTAGAAATGCTTTCTAAATTCTTAAATTTGACTTTGAAAAAAATTTAAGCAAACCTCTGTGGTGAGCAAAGGCAAAGTTAAGTGACAGCTGGAGTACAGACTTACAGGAGCACTGTGAGCTCTGCACTATGGAGCTATACTGGGCATAACTCATGGAGGCCACACTTCAATCATCAGTAGTTTATTGTAACTCAGTCACTCAGTAATTAAAACAAAAAAGAAATAAAAAACCCACCCTTTCAAGTAATGTGAAAAGAAACAACCCTGCTGTGCATACCCTTATCCATCTCTGCCTGCTGTGTGTCTAAGAACATCCATTTCTCTAAAAATGCTTGAGATTAAGTGGAATTTTTAACCCATGCAAACAATTTACAATGCAATTTTAACCCATGAAAACTATTAACAACGTGTTACAGTAGAGGGAAGGAGAGAAGGAGGCAGGCTGTTGATCTATGTCTGCATACACATGGAATAATTTTAAAAATGCTACAAAACAGTTTTAATAAATAGCTGTACACAAGAACAAAAAATTTATTAGGTAAACATTACAGTAGAATATAATTTTTCCCATGGGTTCAGGTAAACCAGCATAGTTCAGTGCACTAGAACCACAAACTTGTTCTTTCAAAGGAGCAAGAAGCAGACCATGGACAGAATAATTCTGAAACCCTCTGAGTCTATAATATGTACTTCAGTGCTTCAGCTTTGGTTTATGTGTGCCTTTTCACCAGATGAAAACTAACTTTCTCTCAACCACTCCCCCTTCTTTTTTTCTTACACTGAAGTTTATTTCAGCTCTTACTGGCCTTGTTGCACAGTGCAGTAACTGACATATAGCCACCCATAAAAAAATAGAGACAGCAACACAATTCTCCCCTATTCCTTTTTTTACTCTATCTTTTCCCATGAAGGGCAGTATAACAACTAGTTTTGAATTTAGTCTGAGATACACAGTACCTGAATATTTACTACAGCAGGGCTCTGTTACTAGAACCTATCAGAACATCAAAGCTTCCTTCATACAAAAAACCACTTTTGCATTTCTGCAACATTGCACTAGTTTAGAATAACAGAACACACCTCATGCAACAAGAATTATCAGCCTCAAAGAGACCATTGATCTAGAAGGGAAAGCCTCCAAAGGCAGTTTCAGATGCTTGGCCTGTGATCTGAATGGTTCTCTGAAGGAATCAGTCTTGCTTTCCTTTCCAGCTCTTAAAGAAAACTTGAGAGTATGTGATGGCAAAGTTAAAATGAAAAAAAAATATAAATAAAATTTTACAAAAGCAACTTCACATATAAACTTCTTCTGACATTGTAAAAACTTAATTTGGAATCCCCAATAACTTACTTTCAGTAAATTGTTTGAATTTGATACATTTTTTCTGATTTTACAACAAAAGGACATACTGTCCCCCACTGAAACCTTCCTTGGTATGCCATGATTAATCATTTTGAAGTGACCAAAAACACTTGGAAATATCATTACTGCATTTAAAAAGACTAAAGTACCCTTGAAAAACCCATATTCTTGCTAGATTGTATGCTTATACATAGATATTAGCTTGGATAATCATATTCAAGAGCACCTGATTTGCAAACAGCTCATATTTTTAGATCACAATAAGTCTCTGTAAGCTTTGCTTTGACACTTGGTTTGGATAAATCCAGACATACCTCAAGGTGAATCATCATAATATTCTGGTGCTCTCCAGCCCTTCCACAGAGGCTACAAAACTCTTTGGTTTCTCCTGAACCACTATTGCTACTTCCATTAAATTAGGACCTAGGTGTCCCATCCAGGATTCAAACCATTTAATAAGACATTCAATGTTCTGTTATTTAACTGGCTTATAAAAGTTATCAAAACTTTTTTGAAATGTCAAATATGGAACAGCATGCCTCAATGGCCTTGAATTAGGAAATTTCTGTGAACTTCAAAACACAGGTCTCAAACATGACCTTCTCATGTGTACCATTCTCTCCTCTAAAGAAAGAGTATCCAGACTCAGATGCATTGCTTCAGTGACACAGGTACACTCAGAAAGCTGTAGACATGTTACATCATTTACAGGTAAGTAATTGCACTCTTCTATTCACACATGTATTTCTGATTTTGGGAAAGTCTTAGTCACTTATGATATGAGGCATCATTTTACGGGAAAGAAGTATTTTTGAATGGTTTCTTAATTTTATCAGTTATATGTCTTAAAATATTAACCTGAGAAACAAATATTTGAAGAAACATAAAGCAGAGAACTTCAAACCTGCAGGCATATTTAGATTGTTAGTAATTCTGACTTGCACACTATGGATGCTTTTCCACAAACCTTAATATTACACAGGAGTAAGACATGGAAAATACAAACTCACAACAACCTAATTTTAGGCCAGGAGTCCCTCCCCAGCATACAAGGAAACAGACACACCTACAAACAGGTAAAGCACAAGCCAGGAATCATGGCAATCACCAACAGGAATTAGTCAGCTACTTCCACTATGTAACACACAGAGACCCCATGTGAGAACACCATCACGTGTTTATGCAGCACTTTAAGGAATTCCTCCTGCAAAGACCTGGCAAACAGGACAGGGAAACGGGGTGTAGTGCAGGCACCAAGCACAGTGATGAGTGAAGACTGCTATCTTTAAGATTTTTCCAAAGTGATAAAACCCCATTAATAAGAATTGATGCAGGAGAAGGTCTATAGGTACACAGAAGCTGTCAACAAGCTTAGAAGGAAGTAGAAGCAACCTCCCCATGTAAGTTTTTCATAGTTGTGATTCATTACATGAGATGTTTGATGTCCAATGTTATTTCATGCATTAAAAGTAAGTGAGATGAGTCAAAATTTTCCATTTAAATCTATGACAGAAAAGTGGGTTTATCTGCTTAGCAGCAAAATGATTTTTGTCTTTATAATCATCAAGATTCCTTAAGCTTCTGTTGCTAAACAGCCAAATAGTTTTCTGTTCATTAAAGAAAAAGCTTCAGTCAAATTTTCCTCAGGAAAAGTGTATAGATGGCCAAAGAACATAAAGCTGAATTATTTTATGAAAACTTACCCCACAAGAAAAACAACTTTTTGTTGTCATTGAAATTTATCAAAGATTTGACAAGTTTTTTTACACTAGCTTCTAGATACATTAGGCTTCAATTTTGTCTTTCCAATTCTAAAGAACTATTATCACAGAGTCTTTAATTGCTGCAATAGTTATTTGCAGTGTTTGATAAGTAACAAATGTTGTAAAGCTCTTTCAAGAAAATAAACCTTTCACTGCAGCTGATGCTTTGAGGAACATTTACACTGAATGTCCTTTGACAATAGATTTCTTTACTGTAGAGCCTTATTTGTTTTCACAAGACAAGGATTAATTCTAAACTGACGTGTTTTAAGAGTATGATTCAGCAGAGACCAAATGATACATGGAAATTTGATTAATACTTTGGCATTTTCAACAGTGGAATACAAACCAAGAAAAGAGACTCTTTGAATCAGGCAGTTAAATTGGATCACAGGTTGAAGACCAAAAATTCTTTTCATGCTCAATTTGTTATCTGTGATTTCACCCATGTCAGTAGGAAAAAAAAAAATTTATCTTTAATAACTTATAAATATTATAGTACATCTTTCCTACTGGAACTTGACAACAATGCAAGAGACTTCTTATTGCACCTGGGTGATCAATTCAACTCATAAATGAGAACTTTATAGAAAATTCTGACCTCTGCTGCAAGTGTGTATTGTCATTTAGTAGCAGCAGTAGGACAAAGTAACAAGAAGAGTTAATGACATTCATGAAGCTCATGGAAAGTAAGTCTTGTGCAGGAGGGGGGAAAAAAGTTCAACACAACCCTCGTTCTGACCAAGCTCTTGTCCACTCTTGCTCAGTGTCTGAGGGCTGAGCAAATAAATTAAGACTCAACACACATAGAATCAACCATCTGTGGCTTTGTCCCCATCCGAAATATGGATATACATATACTTGCAGTGAATTTTTTGCACCTATGCTTTATTACAAGGAAGCTTACACCTTTGTAAATATCAGGCATAAATATCACTATCAGTTAAAACAAGCAAATTTGAAATTTACACCTAAAACAAGCTACAGGTAAATCTCCCAATTTAATAAAATGAATTCTGTATCTGTGCACTTTTTCATCTAGCTACATACATACAAAAAATAATGGACTTTTTATCCACTGACTCAGTTTCCCTTCTTGGTAGGATTACAACTGTTGAAAGTACTCATGCACAATCAAACCATTTTCATCTGTGTGGGCTTCTTCTTTCAACACTCAATTTCACTTTTGAATCACAGATTTCAAGACCTCGAGAAAAATCACCGCAAGATAAAATCACCAAGTTTCTTCACTACTTGGGGGAGGAAAAAAAAATAGAAAAAACCCAAGAAAATACCCATAAACAAAAAAGCAAAAAACCCAAAACAATTTCTATGCCCATACAAAAAAACCCCTGCACTTGATTTTAGTGAAAGTAAAAGCACAACAAGCAAAACCAGGGCTAAGGATGACTCAATGCTTTTTCATTAACCCTGACTGGATGAAAACAGTTGGAATTAAAACTCCATGGTTTTGGCAAACACTTGCAACACAGAACACAGAACATTGCACCTGCCATCACAAATGCAGGAAACATATAAAGATGTTTAAATACATTAAAAGCTTGGTTATTTTTCTTCCTATTCTTTCGACATCAGGATTCTGAATATCCATGGAAGAGGTTGCATTTGTGAACAGCCAGGAATGAGATCTGAGGGTCCCAGTTAACAGCAGGTGGAGTATAAGTTAATGGGATATATCCTGATAGCCAAAATGTTCCTGGGGAGCATCAAGCACATCATCACCAGCTCATTGATGTGACTGGCCCACTCTGCTCTGCACTGGTGTGAGGCCATCTCAAGCACACTGTGCTGGTTTAAGTACCTCAATGTAAGAAGGACATCAAGGTATTAGAATGTGTCTAGAGGAGGGGACCAAGATGGTGAAAGGCCTTGAGGGCAAGACTTTATAAGACTTGCCTTGTGGGACCAGCTGAGGTCACTTGGTTTGTTCAGCTTGGAGAAGACGCAGATGTCAACCAGTCAAACAGAATCACAGAATTCATTTCATCCTTTAATGAAACCTTTTCTCTTGCTGCTACCTTTGAAATAGGTAAAAGAATAGCAAAAGCTATTTTTTTTACACAAAAAAATGAGTATTCATCCCTGTCTTATCAAGGAATCTGTGACTTATCCAAATCTATCATGTTAACCACAAACTTTAGATAATGCAATGTTTTTAACTACTGCTGCATAAAATTAAGAGGCCAATAGAATTTGAAACCAAAAGACAAATATGTCATCCTTAAAAAAAATATTTTCAGGTTGCAGAAGCAATTCTAAGTCCAACCATCACTTATCAAACTAATATAAGCAAAACTAATGTCAAACAAAATAGGACATTTCTTAAGCCTTTGGGACTCAAGGGAAGTGCACAGATGGTTTAGCAAAAGCAGGGAGGCAGGAAGGGACACAATAAATGGGGGAAGTGGAACAGAACTGGGCTTCCAGCACATGGCTGGGGTAAGGAATGTGAAAGGCAACTTTTCTATCTTGTCTATATAACTTTGAGCAAGAGGGATCTTCCAGTAGTAAGGAAAAAAAAAAAAAAAAACAACAACACAACAACAACAAAAAAATCCCACCAAAACCAGAGTTATAGATTGTCATTCCATGTACAAATATTAGCACATTCTGAATGTACTGAAATTAAGAGAAAGTCACATATACAGTGCTTGTGAGCACACCAGAAAGTAAAAGGGATTTAGGAACTTACAAGATATTCAGTATAGAATTTAAGAGTGCACTTTTCAGAAAATTAAAGTTTTAAACTGAGAGAAATACAACTTTCACTCTTTTTTTTTTTCTGTACACAAAGCCCATATGTATCCAAGCAAAGTGTCACCTCCCATTCAAGCAAAAGTCACTTTGGTAACCACATTTCCATAGTAAAAGAGACGTTAATGAAAGCAGCCCTAGATTTTTTCCCACAAAAAGAAGCATAAGAGAATATAATTAAAATTATATTGTTACATTTGGATTTGCTGCCAAATCCTTTTAGCCATAAAGTCGAGATATGCAAACAGGAAAAGATTTTATGTTATTTTTACTGGCAGAGTCCCAACAACCTGTCCACAGTCCATGACTGCTCATGCAGCTACATACCTCCTGCTGCAGACCCCTCACTGCAGATACCTAATCTTTTTGTTGTTGTTGTTGCAACACCAACCATATTGAAAATTCAACTAGAAACAATTTCAACACAAGCTGCATCATTAGGCTTGAGGACATTACACATGCCATACCACAGACTGGTAAATAAACATCCCATTGAAATATTTTCCAGCGTAACCAAGGGGTTTTTTACTTAGTATAAAGATACAATTGTAATTTTTATTTTATTTTTAAACTTTAATAGCATGGCAATTAAATTTCTCTTGACTTTCGGACACATGAACATCCTCATGGTTAGATTTGCCTAAACAGAGCTATGCAAAGTAAAACCTAACACAATTTGAAAGAAAGCAAAACAAAAAAAAATTTCTACTGTGCCAAGTAAAAAATGCCTAACCTAATTACTTACTAGAAAATTAAAACTATTTATTTAATAAAGACAGGCAAATGAAGGCACAGACATTCACAGTAAGAAAGCTCTTTGTTCAACTACACTTCATTGGCAACATAAAATTTGAGCTTAAAGCAAGTAAATATAGAACAACTCCACTGTCCCACAGCTGGAAGAAGCCACTTTCCTTATGAACATAAAAATCCCTAACCATAAACTTGTGGCTAAAATAGCCTGTATAAAACCGGATGAGGTTTCCCAAAAAATGAGGGCAGTCACGTCACCTCCTTTAAAAACCCACTCAAATTTTGCCTGAGCCAAATCTCAGGTCATTTCAGGCTCCAAAAACAGCAACCAGGCAAATGTAGCTTTATTTTCAGGATCTCTAGACTAGCAAAACATTGAGTAAGACTAGGAAGCAATATCCAGCATTTGTGACTGAACATTTTTCTGATTATTATATCAATTATAAGAAAATTAGTGATGTAGTTAAATTGCAACCAAAATAATAATGAAAAGTTACCGTCTGCTTGCCTACAGAGAGAAAATTGAGCATTCACCTATTTCAGCACTAGTTCACAAACTGACTTGACAGTAAAATGAAGAATTGGCTTCACAGAATTGATATCACATACAAGTAAATTAAGATAAATCTTACTGTAGGCCTTCAGTACATATACAAGAATAATCAGAAAAGCATTTTACCAAGACATGTACCTTTTTACCAGGACATGGGCAATGGTTTGAAACTGAAAGAGGATAGATTGGACATAAGTAAGAAATTCTTTATGATGAGGGTAATGAGATGCTGGAAGAGGTCGTCCAGGGGGTTTATGGATGCCCCATCATTAAATTCAGGCTGGATGGGGCTTTGAGCAACCTCATCTTGTGAAAGATGTCCCTGCCCATGTCACAGGTGTTGGAACCAGATGATCTTCAAGGTCCACTTCCAACCCAAACCATTCAATGGTTTCAAGCTCACATTTACATACATTTTTGAGTATGCAAAAAGTCAAGTTGATTCTTCCACTAAAAATCTGAAGTTGTTATAGATGTTGGCTTGAGATTTAGTATTGAAAAAACACCTAAATATTGATAAAACAGCTACTAATGTGAAGCAAAGAAAAGCCTTATCAGTAGTTTATTGTTTTTCTGCACTGTTACAAGAAATTCCATAAGCACACAACTGAACCTATCCAGATGAAAGTGAACAGCACAAAGCCTTTTCACTTTTCAGGGCTAAGAAAAAGCTATACAGATGCTGCAGCTATGCAGCACATGCATTGCACTAGTCCATGAATACTGTTCAGTTTAATCACTTAGCCAAGTTTGGGGGGTTTTTTAATGCCTAGGAAAACAAAAGAGAAGCTTCTCTCCCACTATAACTGACAAAGCCTTATAAAACTGTCATGCTATGCATTCAACCCTTCTTTTTTAGTAGAGCTAGGAGGAATATCAGTTTCCTAGAGGCAGGTAAAAAGGTTCAGTTATCGCCAGTCAAGAAAGAATTGTCCAGAAGCTGAGAAACAGAACAGGAGACAGAATAGGACATGGAAAAGGTTAAGAGAATTTGCTAGGCTGCCAGAAGATGATGTAAGGAACTGAACTTTACCCCAAGACATGCCTTCAGCTAAAATAGCCAATTACTGTGATAGAGAGACAAGGAAAAGAAGCAGTAAGATAAAGTTAGAATGCTTTACAGAAAAGCAGAACTTCCATTCAGGAATAAATGTAAGCTTGAAAGCATCAGCTTGGGGCAAGGGGAAAGGGTAAAAAAAAAAAATAAAAAAAGAGCTGCAAGATACCTCATGAAGTAGGAAAATCAAAGAATTCTCAGTTCCATGTAGTTTTAAAAGTTGAAATAAAGCAAGATAGCAAATACTTCCATTTCAGCAGGAGAAAAGTGCCAAATATATTTATCAATGTAATAATAAAAATTCAGATCTGCTGAAATCTATAGGAGTGTCCTTCTGCTTCCATTTAATAACATTTTAATATTTATTGATCCAGTTCTAATGCTAGACAATAAAAAAGTAGCAGTATTTATCATCTCTTTCAAAGGCTCATTTTTTTACTCTTACAATAACAAAAAGATTTTCAGAAGCAGTCAAAAAAAAAAAAAAAAAAACCACCAAAAAACACCAAAACCCACCAGTCAATGCTCCAAGACCCAGGGAGAAGTTCTTTTTCATCCTGATACTGATAAGATTCCAAAAACATGGGGTTTTTTTCATGATGTACTGCACATAGCAAGGAAATTAGGCATGATGTTCAGAAAGAAAAATGATAGGATTTCTTGACCTTTTTCAAGTCAGGAATATCTGCTAGTATTGTCAGCGAGAAAGACACCTTTTCCTTGGAATGAAGATGTTTTTGCTACCTTTGTTTAGGCACAGAAGTCACAATTAAAGGTCAGCATCTGCCAAAGAAAGCGCATTACAGACTACAGGAGATGCTTTGATGAAAAATACATACTATTACTGTTTCCTATTTTATTATTTCTGGCTAGAGTAAAAACTTCATCCTGAAAAAGTGGCATTTATAGCTACAGCTCCACTTTCTCAAAATGAGAAAGAACTTCAGTGTTACACACAATCAATAAATTTTAATAATTTTGTTCCTCAGGTCACACTTTAACAACTTTCCCTAATTCCTCTTTACTGGCACATTTCCATTCATAGATTATATGTATCCAAACTGTTGAGTGTCCCAGGCATTCATCCAGCACCACTTTCTACATGGGCTTCTCTAATCTGCTTCAACCATGATAACTTTTTGCCTGCTATCAATGTCAACCTATGTTGGATGTCAACCTATCTATGGAAAAGGGGTAAATCTGTATATTCACATCATTTTTTTCTTTTAAAATATTTCCAGATATCCTTCCATCTATTTATTTGCTAATAATACAACTAAGATGGTCCCCTTCAGATGTGCTACCTAGTGACCAATCTGTTATTCTGATTTTTTAAAATCCTCTCACTTCAATATAGCCCATTGCTGTCACCAAACATTAAGATTTGTCCTGCCCCACCTATGGCGTTTTTTCATTGACTACTGTACTTCCACTGTTGCCAAAACACAGGAATATTGAAAGGACTCCATCCCACATGAGTCACATTTGTCACTTAAACTAAAAAGCATAAAAGAAAACTGAAATTCAATAAGTGAATCGAAGAGCTTTCGGTCTAGATGTGTCATCATTTTTCAAACTACAAAGACCTGTTGAAGAGAACAAACAGATAAAGTTCTCAAACAGTGCAATCTTTGCTTTGAGCACTCACTTTCTACTTAGATTATTAGAGAAAATGCATTTAATCTCTCTATATTTTAAAAAACTGAAATCACTGAGTAAGTCTTCAAAGAATACCACTATAATCAAGCTGACAGGAAAAGATCAAAATCAGAGTAAGCATCTTTAAATGTAGGCAGGTACAGTTCTACAGAGAGCTGAAGTCTTATATCTGCCACAGGTACTTTGAAAGGCACCAGCCTGTAGTTTGTCTTTGTGTTACTTCAATGTATGCTGAGCAGGACTGAGCTCCTTAATTTTGAAGCTGAAATTTTAAAGAATCAAATTTCAGAGTATATGCCTATATGCCATTTATTTCTGATAACATCAACTCACAGTATATAAGAAATTTAGTTACTGACTATAACTTGCTTACTGCATACCATTTGCTGGTGCTAGGTATATGACACCTTCCATCTATGTGAGCATTTAAAATAAATGTGAAAATACATGAACAAATTGTGCAGAGAAGAAATTAAGTTCTGTACATACAAACAAATACATTGTACTCAAAAACATTGCATGCATATATTGTAATAAAATATTTAATCCTTTCCACAAGATGCTTTTCACTACATGTTTTAATAAATTACAGCTTAATTTTTATTTAGCAAAAGTGGATGTGATGTTTTAAGCATACTTTAATATTGAGACTGTCCCTTTCAACAACATTAATTTGATTTTTAACAGGTATGACATGTACCTTAGAAAGAAGGGAGTTCAGTTTAAAGGCCTGTGAAATCAATCCAAAGAAGCATTGCCAGCAAGTCAGTGGAGGTGATTCTGCCCCTTTATTTCACTCTCATGAGATCCCACCTGACATTCTGCATTCAGTTCTGGGATGCTCAGCACAGGGAGGACATTGATCTGTTGGAATGAGTCTGGAGGAGGCCCAAGAAGATGACTGGAAGGATGGAAGTGATGCCTTGAGAGGCTGACCTGGAACAGAGACTAGATAGAGATAAGAGAATAAAGTCGATATTTATTAAAAGGCCTCAAAGAACACACCCTGGGCAGTAGCAGGGCAAGAGCCTGGCCAGGGGTTTACCCAAGATGGACCCAAAATGGTCACAAAATGGAAGACCAGTCATGAGGTCTCACACTTTTATAAGTTTTGATCCATTTGCATATTGGAGATAATTGTCCAATTATAGCTTCAGGTTATGAAGTCCCATCCTCCTTGTTTTCTCTTCTTCAGTTCCCTGTTGTTTATACCTTCTGGCCAGAAGCTCATAAGGGTTGTCCTTGGTCTGAGGCTGGAAAAGGATTGTTTTGTCCACCTGGCCTGTGAAGAAAGCTTACAAATACTTAACATGAGGCTCAGAGCTACACCCCTAGGCAGCACAGAATCTGAAATATATGAAAGCTAAAACTCAAGGCATCAGAAGGCATCTCCTAGAAGGAAAGACTGGGATAATTGGGATTGTTCAGCCTGGAGAAGAATAGGCTTCAGGGTAACCTAATTGTGTCCTTCTAGTGCCTGAAGGGAGTCTATGAGAAAGATAGAGAGGGACTTTTCCTAAGAACCTGTAGTGACAGGACAAGAGAAAATGGGTTCAAACTGAAAGAGCAGAGGTTTACATTAGATATAGGAAGAAACTCTTTTTTGTGAGGGTGGTGAGGCACTGGATCAGGTTGGCCAGAGAAGCTGTGGATGCCCCAACCCTGGGAAGTGTTCAAGGCCAGGCTGGATGGGGATCAAGTAACCTGGTCTAGTGGAAGGAGTCATCACCCATGGCAGGAGGATTGGAACAGATGATCTTTAAGATCCCTTCCAACCCTAAACCTAACCATCTTATAAATCTGTGATTTTATAAATCAAGTGAAAAAGGCACAGTATTCAAAACTGCAAATATCAAAAGAGTTTTACAGAAAATACTGGGTTTACTAATGACAAGGGGGGAAAAAAAAAAACCCAAAAAAAGAGTCTTCATGTCTTTGTGGAGCACCCAAGAAGAAAAGTGAAATCTCTATGAGTATTTAAGCCACAAATACTGAAAAAGTAATCCAGCTTGATGCAACAACTCATCAGAGAAATAACTGTGATATAAAGGCAAATGCTGAGGAAATTGCTCTAGGGAACTGTGACCACAGCATGAGTTCTATTACAATTCATTCAAGAAGGGACACAGCACGAAGGGGAAATTACTTGGGAGAAAGACACTTTCTAAAACAGGTAGTTAGAAAGAGGAATTTGAAAGACAAAAGTTGTATTTGGAAAAAGCATTCATCCAGAAAATTAAAAGGCCACTTGGAGGCCAAGACTGCTGGCTGCCCATGCTAGGAGCACATACTAATGCTGCTTAAGCATCTCTCACCAATAAAAGGTGTGAAGGATGGAGCACCAAGTGTGGAAGGCACTTGAGAAGACACTCGTGCCTCTCATTGTCTCCAAATTTTATACTTGTCTGGTACAGAATTGTGTGCTGTGAGTAAGTAATCCCTTGCATGCTGAGCAATGGCAGGGTGCTGCTCAAGCTTCGCGGTTTTCAGTCTGTCAAGACAGGGTTTCTTTGGTTGTCATCTCCTTCCTGCCAGCAAAGGTTGGCTACAAAAACACATTCACCTGCCCTGTAACTAGACTTCCATAAAAATTACACAAGAAGCACTAGAAGTTGCAGGGTGAATCCTGGTTGGTGCATGTTTTGCACCTGGGAAGAATCCACTTATCCAGCAGGTTTTTGTGATTTGGGTGCCGAGCATACCAGGAGTTCTCTCATGAAAAAAAAAGCTTTTTTTCTTTTTCCCTTCTGCCTTTGCCCCTCTTGATTCTGAATCACTAAGAGGCCTGTAATCCAAAATTCTGCATGAGGCCAGCAAAAGGAAAAAAAATTAAGCTAAGACTTGTCCATGCTGGCTGTCTGTGGTTGGTAGAGGACTTTCTGTTCAGAGAGGTGAGAATGCCTGGAACTCAGGCTGCCACAGGGAGTGGGAAAAAGCTGTGGGAAAAAATGTAAGGAAGAACATCCTTACTCAGGAAAGGAAGCACCATCATGCATTGCAAGTTCTCATACCAGCACAGACTGTTTCAATATTGTCTCAGTGTTGTCCCCTTATTGTGTATGGGTAATACCATTGTGATTACCCATGGCTTCATGGTCACCAGGCCAATATAACAGCCAGCTGTGTTCTCTGGGCACAGAAGTAGAAAGAAAATAAGTAGAAAATTAATTGGATTGTTGGACAATATAACCAGCACCTTGCATGTTTGAAAATGTTTAGCCATCTTGATGAGTCTACAGGAAGAAATCATAACTTGGGATGTAAGCTGGAGCGTCTAGAGGATATAAAGTTGTGTACAAGTTCCTACTTGGTGTTACAATCAAGAGCAATTTCCCCACAAATAAACTCAGATTCATAATTTTAAAGTGGCATCTAACATTTCTCCATGCAGGAAAATGAATTCCAGTCTTTATGAACAATCATGCACAGCAGTCCATCTCTTAAACACAGTCACAGTACTCCACTTTACCTAAATAGAATTTATGCCCACTGGACAGAGTAACTAGAGGGTTACTGGAATCTGAATAAGAAGCAAACATTCTTTCTGCATGAATCATGCTGCTGAAACAGCAGATTGAAATTATTGTCGAGAAGAATGAAGAGTTTAGGTCTCTCTTATTGGTTCTATAAGGGCACAGCTTCTCTCTAATTCACTATTCCAAAAAGGGAAGTGTTGAATGTGCCTTCTTTCTTTCAGCTTCTTTACTTCAATTATTCAGTTCAGTTATCCAAACTGTCCCCCAGGCTTATACACAAAATCTGCAATTACCTTCGGTGGGCCAGTAATAAGAAAAAAAGGGAAAACACCCCCCACTCTATAACAAAATGGCAGATTTTATAACCTGACACAGACTGGAGGGCTCTCCTGTTGATGCTTTCTTGTTCCAGCAATTATGCACCTAAGAGTGAACAAATTCTATTATAATACTGAAACTGATTTATTTCCTTTGGAACATGAAAGATGATTCCTTCTAATCAGGAACTCAGCACCAAAATAGAGTGGGCCTTCAAAAAAAGCATGAAACATTCAGGCTTTGCTGTTATTTGATGCAATTGTCTATGCAAGCATAAATTATTCAAGTCTGTATATTGTATTTCCAGCACAGTTGGCATATCGCTATTCAAATTACAAAAATGTGATTTTTTTTGTTTGGGTTTTTTATTTTTCACTTTGAGACTCTATTAGATCTTTTGGTATTTTTCTCACTCGTGATCCATCTCATAGCTATGTGAAAGGGATGTTTTCTTCTATGGTACCAAAGGTGTTGGTACGACAGGCAGGATGGAGATAGAGAGTTCTTTGATTGTATATTCACTTCCCACTGCTCTCCAGTGGCAATTCTCTATTAGAGACAGTGATTCTAGCTGCCATCAGCCAAGATGAACTTGCCTACTCCAATTGTCTGTGTTAGCCTTTATGTCCAACTGGAAAGCTTCCATTTGCTTCTCAGAAATACTTCCATTTAAAACATTAAGATTTCACTAGCTTTATCCTCACATGCAATTTTTATTTCTCCTCCTATTTTTTGCAGAACTGTTAAAAAATAGGCAAAGCTTCTAGTATTTTTCAGATGCTTTGCAAAAGAA